>NW_027183596.1:0-193347 GCF_041296385.1 Aphelocoma coerulescens
TCTCTTTCTCTTTCTCTCTTTCTCTTTCTCTCTTTCTCTCTTTCTCTCTTTCTCTCTTTCTCTCTTTCTCTCTTTCTCTCTCTCTTTCTCTCTTTCTTTCTCTCTTTCTCTCTCTCTTTCTCTCTTTCTTTCTCTTTCTCTTTCTCTCTTTCTCTCTTTCTCTTTCTCTCTCTTTCTTTTTCTCTCTTTCTCTCTTTCTCTCTCTTTCTCTCTTTCTTCTTTCCTTCTTTGCTTTCCTGCTTTCTTGCTTTCATTTTTATATCTTTTGCTTTCTGTTTCTATTTCTTGTTGCTTGCTTTTTCTTCCTTTTCTTTTTTCTTGTCCTTTTCCTTTTTCTTGTTGGTTTCACATTCATCTGTTAACTTCCCAATCATTTTGCTACCAAAAAGGAAACCACTCAGTCCATCCCTTAAACACAGCATAGGAATCGGTGTAGATACAGACAGGAGAAGTATTCTGTGCCTCACGTTGGAAAACACTCCAAACAGCTCTCAGCTCGCCAGCTTGGGCGCTGCCTTCCCCTCTGTGATAATTCCTTCACCTGAGGAGGTGTACCTTTTTTCAGCATCTTTGAAGCCACAGGAGTAAAAACCTACAGGCCTCGTCGGACCCTCAGGACCCCGCTGCCATATGTGTACTGACAGCCCTGAGGAGGCAAATCCCCATTCCACCTGGAAAGGATCTGTAGGGTGAATAGGGCCCAGGGCTTGGTGAGCTGTTGCTTCAAAAACCAACAATTGCAATGCTTCTTCTTGAGAAGCACTCCATTCCCATTTTACCCTTTTCTCAACAAGTTATAAAGAGGTCTGGCAATTATGGAAAAATCTGAGATGTATTTTCTCCAGAACACTAATAATCCTAAAGCATGTTGGAGATCTTTTTTGGATTCGGGCATTTTAATCTGATCTAAAGAGGTTAGGGTATCGGGTGGGATACATGTCATACCTCCTTTCCACCAAATTCCCCAAAATTTCACTTCATGTGAAGGGTTTTGGATTTTTTTGGAGGGAATTTGCAAATCAAGGCTTTCTAAGTGGGAGATTATTTTCTGTTTGGTATCTCTCACTCCTTCTATTTCATCTCCCACAAGGATATCATCAATGTATTGATAAACAGCCACATTGTCAGCTTTGGGTATTTTTTCTGACTCTTGGGCTGAAGCGTGATGAGCCAGGGTGGGGGAATGTTTGTACCCTTGGGGAAGCCTAGTGAAAGTGTATTGCTGTCCTTCCCATGTGAAAGCAGAACGGTCCATATCTTCTGGCTGTAAAGGTATCATAAAAAACATGTCTTGGACATCTATAGGTGCCATGATTGAATGAGCCTTTTCTTGAATCAATGTTATGATTTCTGCCAGATTTGGGACGGCTGCTGTAAGAGGGTCTGCGTTGGCATTTAGCCTGCGAAAATCTATTGTCAGCCTCCACTTCCCATTAGGCTTTCGTACTGGCCACACCAGAGAATTGAAAGGAGAATGAGTATGAACTATTCCTCCTTGTTCTCGCAGCTCCTGTATCACTGGCTTGATACCCTCTTTGGCACCCAGGGGAGGGGGTATTGTTTCACATCAGTTACTTTGCTGAATGGTAGGGAGGGCTTTGCTTTAGGGCTTTGCCACCAATGGGGAGCCGCGGGACGGGCGGGGCTCGGCGGGGATTGAGCGGGGCCGCGGGGCGGGGGCGGGGCCCGGAGGGGCCGGGGCCGCTGAGGGGCCGCGGGTGCGGCAGAGCGGGAGCGGCGGCGGCGGGGCGGGCGCGGGCAGCGGGCTGCGGTGGGGGAGTGACCCCCGGCGAGGGAGTGACCGAGCCCCGGCGGGGGACTGACAGAGCCCCGGTGAGGGAGTGACCGGCCCCCGGCGGGGGACTGACAGAGCCCCGGGGAGGAGCGGCCCCGGGCGTGTGGGTGGGTGCGTTCCTTCCTTGCCGGGGGTGGGATCGGGCCTGGAAGGAAGCCAGCCGCGTGGGCAAAGGAGAGCGGCGAGCCGCCTTCCCGTCACATGGCTTCTGCAAAGAAGCCTAGGGACTACTAGAGGGAGTGGCCTTTGATCAAATCGTCATAGTGCAAATGTCCCGGTGATAAGATCCAACCCCACCTAGGTCGAATCCTCACTTATTGTGAGAGAACTTCTTTTGGTGTTGTGAAAATTTTCTCTCAGCCAAGCTGGTGGGGGGGGGGTTTGAAACTTTGTCTCTACATGGTCTGATTGCATTCTAGTTTTATATATAACAGCACGAATTACATACTTTATTTATAACACCAATGTCCTTCTTGGCCACCTGGGCACACCTGGGCTCGTGTTCAGCAGCTCTTGGCCAGCACCCCCAGGTGTTTTTCTGCGGGGCCATTGGAAATTGCACAGAACGGTCAGTGCAATGTGGGGAGTTTAGTAACAACTGCAGGCAGCCCAATCGGATTTAGGGACTCTGTGGCCGCTTTGCTAACAAGTCAAGGCGGCCCAGTTCCCCTGAAGGGCTCTGTGGCCGCCTAAAGTAACCAGCCCGTAGCGCTGCAGGGGGATGTTGTGAGCCAAGTGCAGGTGTAAACGATGTCCTTGGACACCGATTCCCGCTCTTGCAGAACGTTTGGGTTTCTGCAGCGATCCCTCCTGCCCGGCCGTGCTGGCGGCGCAGCCCCGGAGGAGCGGCCGCTCCGCGCGGGCCCCGCGGCCGCCGCTCCCCAGGGCCCGGCCGAGCGCTCGGCGCGCGCAGAGGGACAGGGGGCGGAGCCTGCGCCGCTCGCGCCGCTCGGGCCGCGGGCGCAGCGCGCGCCACCAATGGGGAGCCGCGGGACGGGCGGGGCTCGGCGGGGATTGAGCGGGGGCCGCGGGGCGGGGGCGGGGCCCGGAGGGGCCGGGGCCGCTGAGGGGCCGCGGGTGCGGCAGAGCGGGAGCGGCGGCGGCGGGGCGGGCGCGGGCAGCGGGCTGCGGTGGGGGAGTGACCCCCGGCGAGGGAGTGACCGAGCCCCGGCGGGGGACTGACAGAGCCCCGGTGAGGGAGTGACCGGCCCCCGGCGGGGGACTGACAGAGCCCCGGGGAGGAGCGGCCCCGGGCGTGTGGGTGGGTGCGTTCCTTCCTTGCCGGGGGTGGGATCGGGCCTGGAAGGAAGCCAGCCGCGTGGGCAAAGGAGAGCGGCGAGCCGCCTTCCCGTCACATGGCTTCTGCAAAGAAGCCTAGGGACTACTAGAGGGAGTGGCCTTCAAATGAGACAGTGGGGATTGGGATGACAGATTAACGTTGTTTTTTCGCTGTTGGGGTGGTCAGGCGTTGGCACAGGTTGCCCAGGGAGGTGGTGGTTGCAGAGGGTACGGTCAGGCTCAGTCAATGTGCAGAGAATGGATCAGGGTGGCGGCCATGAGGGAAGTCAGTGCGTAGTTCAGACTATAGGATGGTGATCTTTACCGTAAGAAGTGTTTGATCATGTGATTGATGGAGGCAGACAAAGAGGTTTAATCAAATTAGAGAATTTATTAATTACAGCAAGCAAGGCATAAGCAAAATCAGCGCTGGGCGACAGGGGAGTCCCCGCTCCACCGAATTGCCGCAGGGGTTTGCAAATTTCAGTCCTTCTTTTATGCAGGATCGTTTCCTGTTAACTCTTCTTTAAGGGAGTACTCTGCGCATGTGTGAACTTGTTGCTAGGGGGTCGTTTTTTGCCTTCTGGTGGTCGATGGCTGAAGGCTAGTAGTCTTCTTCAAGTGCCCTCTGGGTGACCTTTTCCATATTTGGTCAGTTAGTATCCCCTGCTTTTCTTCCTGGAGCTTAAACAATAGTACACTTACAGCACTTACAACCTTTACATATAGATTTGTTAAGACATTTCCTGTTATGTACGTTGTGGCCTGTGTCAGCTCTTTTCAATGAACAAAATACCCTCATTTATTACAATCCCCCCTTTTTCTCTTGTTCATTTTTGTTCATTGAATCTTTTTAGCTCCTGTTTAGCTAATTCTAACATTTCTTCTTCATGATTTTCTGATATCTGCTGGTATTTAGCCCTAAGGAGCATTAAATGTGCTACTTCTAAGCGCCCTTTTACTATGGAGATCAACTTATTAAGTATACACGGCCCAAATGTGAGTCCTAGGACTAACAGAATTAGAGGCCCTGCGATGGTAGATAACAAAGTGGTTAACCAGGGTGAATGGTTAAACCAGGATTCATACCAGCTCTGTTGTGCCTCTCTTTCTCTTTTCCGTTGTTCTAGCCGTTTTCTTAGTTCAGTCATGGTGTCTATCACTACCCCAGTGTGGTCTGCGTAGACACAGCATTCTTCTTTGAGTGCTACACACAGTCCTCCCTGCTGAAGGAATAATAAGTCTAAACCCCTCCTATTTTGTAGGACTACTTCTGATAGAGATCTTACTGATTTTACTAGGCCATCAATTGCTTGTTCTATTCGGCTTAGATCTTCATCTACTGAGACCCTTAGTGCTCTTAACTCTTTTTGCTGGGTGACTAAGGATGCTATTCCAGTTCCTGCCCCAACTCCTCCTATAGTGAGAAGGGTTGCTATGGTTAATGCAGTAAAAGGTTCTCTTTTTACTAGGTGATGATCTGCTGTGGTGTGTTGTTGGTACATGTATTCACTAGGATGATACGTGATTCGAGGTATGATGGACACTTGAATACAATAATCGTGGGTGTAATTAAATAGTTTGAGTGAAAGGCAGGGTGTGATTCTTATATTGTTACACACCCATTTAGTATTTGCGGCTGGGAGCAACCAATCTGCAGGTTTTTCATCTTCTTTAGGTGATATCTTTACCTCACACAAATGTTCTTTATGTTTTGGAATGTTTCCTATACATCTTCCTTTCTCAGTTACTTGAGACAAAGTCAGTCCTTGAATTGATTCTTTTCTCTGTTTCCAAAGACATTGTGCTGGGTTTGTGCCGTTAATTCTTCTAGCCTTTGCAGTCACACCTATTCCTTCATAAAAAGGCGGCCTGATGTTGTAACATAACCAGCATTCCTTAGTTAGCTCTGGATTGGTCTTATTTATTACACCATAACTAGCTTGCATGATCTTCCATAGAGCACTATATTCTAAATTTGTTTTAACATCAGTTGGATTCTCGCTCTGGGGAGTAATTGTTATACTACCAACTTGCTGAGTTTTGTTTATATTGCCTATTTCCTCTAGTTCCCCTAGACCCTGGTTTGGTCCAACTAGTTCTGGATCAGGGGGTGCGTGTTCTTTCTTAATCATTATTAGGTTTCCTCTATCTTTCTCGGGTTCCCAGTGTCTGATTCCCCAGATTTTCCCCAGTAACCAATCCGGATTAGTGGGTTGCATTATATTTATATATATAAAGGAACAGGTCCCCATATATGTCGTCTCTCCAGAAGGTCCTCTTCGTGGCTTAGTGCACCCTACGGGCCCGAACCCAGCTTTCAGAAATTTGTCTGGTCCCCCTCCCGGGATCCAGTCGGAGGCTATTGTCTCACACCCCCAATATCCACAGAAATATTCTCCTGGATAATTACAGTATGATTTCCCTCGATTAGCGGTTGGACACATATAAAATCCTGTTAGGTTTAGTTCTTTTCCACAGTGTTCAATAGCTGTTAGATCACATAATCCCGCTCGAAAACTTGGTGCCCCTACAGTGGTATTTGTTTGTAGTATCCTATTATCACTTAACCTAACTAATGACCGTTTAAAGGGTTCGTGTGGAAAGTGTGTCTCTTCTAAAGTCTCAACCCCGTTCAATTTAATTAAGCAAAGCATGATTAGTAGAAAAATACTACGCTAGGCTAAATGGTGGAGTCGATTTGTGGTAATAGTTATTTGGTTACTATAGTTTGGTGGTGTCTTTCCCCCTTTCACATGTCGTGGGTCACACTGAGGCTTTCTAGTCCCACTCCTGAGGCAGTTCTGCAAGCATTGCTCTAGTATCCCAATACAGGGGTTCTTTCCTCCACAGCTTTTTACTCCTCTGCCTCGCTCGTCGACCCGGTTGCTTCAGGCCACGAGGGGTACTATCTTCTCGGCAGCAGGAGTATTCTTCAGGAGGTCCTTGGGATCGAGCCTGTCGGGTTTCTTGCCTCTTAATGTAGGAGTTCCAATTACGGTTCTTAACTTCTGGAGTGTTACACTGGACTCCCCTCAGGCGTTTGCGACAAATGCTGTCACAGATGTCAGCTACAAAGGGGGCCGGTAAGTTAAAGTTGTAACAATAATAATGGGGATTAATTCCCTTAAATACTATTTCCCACCATTCACTTGACCCCTTTTTTAGAATTCCTCGTGATACTGCATGTGCTAGAGCCCAATTAGTAAATTGACCTTGAAGCTTCCGGCAGGGGATGCAAACTCCTCTGGGGGGAGTTCCCCTTTCACAATGACTCCACCACTTTTCCCTGCATACTATACATATATAACAAACAAAAGGATAACATCTACAATTAGAATTCCCACACCTTATTCTAACATCATTTTTAAAAATTAGTCCTTCATCTGTATACAGAGGATTGGGTAAATACTCGATTTTGTATTTGCTCATTTACAGTCTTTTCTTTGAATTTTCAATTTTAAGTCTCCAGGAGGACTGGTTACTTGCCACTGGGGGGATGGCTTTTCCACAGGTCCTTTAATTCTGCTTGCATGCGTCCATTCTCTTTCAGCTGTTCTTATTGCTGTTTTTGTAGTAAGTAGAACAAGATAAGGTCCCTCCCATTGTGGGGTTAATGAGGTTTCTTTCCATGATTTGATTAATACCCAATTTCCTGGTTGAATTTGATGTAGTTTAAGTTCTAGCGGGGGCCTTTGAGTTATCATGCCCTTTTTCCATAATTCTTCTCTATATCTCATTAAGGTAATAATGTAATGATTCATGTTTTGGTCTCTTAGATTTGGGTGATCTTGAGGTTCCCCCACATTATAAGGCATTCCATACAGCATCTCAAAAGGGGAGATTCCCATGTCAGATCTTGGTTGAGTCCGTATGTTTAACAAAGCTAATGGTAGACATTTCACCCATGACAACTTGGTTTCAAGCATAAGCTTTGTCAATTGCTTCTTTATTTCTCCATTCATTCTTTCTACTCGTCCTGAACTTTGGGGATGCCAGGGGGTATGATATTTCCACTTTATTCCCATAATTCCCATTACTTCTTTGATGATTTTAGATACAAAGTGGGGTCCTCGGTCGGAGTCAATAGTCTCAATTATTCCATATCTAGGGATAATATTTTCTAATAGAACTTTGACCACTGTCTGTGCTGTTGCCCTTGCTGTGGGAAATGCTTCGACAAAATGCGTTAGATGGTCTACTATAACTAATAAGTATTTACTTCTTCTTACTTTGGGCAATTCGGTGAAATCTAGTTGTATGTTAGCAAAGGGCCTGTGTGCTAGTGGTCTCCCTCCCAATGGGCGTTCTCTTAAATAAGCCTTATTCACTTTAAGGCAAGTTATGCAGCCTTTAACAATTTGTTTTGCCAAATTATATATTCCAATACACATATACTTAGCAGCAAACTGGTCTGCTAGTGCTTGTGTTCCCCAATGAGTTTGGCTATGTATCCTTTGTAAAATTTCCACTGCTATTGATTTAGGTAGTGCTACTCTTCCATCTGGGAGTTTCCATTCTCCTTCTGAATTTTCTTTTAGCCCCATTTGTGATAGTTTCTCTTTTTCTTGTTCTGTAAAACTATAAATGCACCTAGTTTTATTGGGGAATTTCTCCTTTGGTTGGTTCTTATCCTGAACTTGTCGTATAACCAAAAGTGCTGCCCTTTTTGCTTCTTGGTCTGCTGCGTTATTACCTCTACTTCTAAAATCTATTCCTTTCTGGTGACCTCTGAGATGTACTACAGCAATTCTTCTAGGCTCCCATAAGGCCTGGAGTAGCTGTCTTATTAGCTCCTGATGGACTAAGTCTTTCCCTTGAGAGTTTATTAACCCTCGTTCTTCCCATATTTTCCCAAATGTATGTACCACTCCATATGCATATTTGGAGTCTGTATATATTGTCCCTGTTTTATTTTTCAGCAATCTCAGAGCTCGTAAGACTGCATACAATTCACAAGCTTGAGCTGACCAGGATCTACTTAGAGGTCCTGACTCTAAGACTTCTGACCCTTCCTCTTTAATGATTGCATAGCCAGATACTCTCTTTCCCTCTATTACCCGAGATGATCCGTCTACAAACAGCCTCTCCCCTTCTTCTAATTCTTCTTCTTCTAAGTCCGGTCGGATTTTGGTTTGTTCTTTTATAGTTAACATGCAATCATGGGCTAATTTATTCTCATTTGGTTCTCCGTATAAGAACTGGGCCGGATTTTGTAGTGTAGTGACCTCTAGTGTTAGCTTTGGGGAATCTAATAAGATCCCTTCATACTTTAAAAGTCTCGAATCTGTTATCCATTTTTCAGCTTTTTGTTGCAATATTCCCCTAATGTTATGTGGAGATAATACCTTGAGTTCCCCATTAAAAGTTATTTTACGTGCTTCTTCTACTAAGAGAGCACAGGCTACCACTGCCTGTAGGCATGTAGGCCATCCCTTGCTTACTGGATCTAATAGCTTTGACAAGTATCCTACCGGTTTCTTTCTCCTAGCCCAATCTTGAGTTAATACTCCATATGCTGTCCCATTTTCAATGTTTACAAATAGATAAAATGGTCTTTTTAAATCAGGTAAACTTAGTACTGGAGCATTAATTAAATCCTGTTGCAGTTGTTCTAAATTCCTCTCATCCTCTCTGCTCCATTTCAATAACCCGTCATGACTGAGCTTGTTATACAGAAATTTGACCTTGGTACTATAATTATCAATCCATTGTCTACAGTAGCCTACTAATCCTAGCAATTGCCTTACTTGTCTCTTGCTCCTTGGTGGCGGGAGTGAGAGGATTCCTTTCACTCTTTCGGGGTCTATTTTCTTCTCTCCTTTACTCAAATAATGGCCTAAATATTTTACTTCTTCTTCTACAAACTGTAATTTTGCCTTTGATACTTTTAGTCTCTTCAAGCTTAGAAAGTTTAACAGTTTAATGCTCTCCTCCCGAACTTCTTCTTCTTTTCTTCCTGCAATCAGGAGGTCATCCACATACTGAATCAAAGTAATGTTTTCTCTTGTTTGATATTCTTGGAGGATTTGTTCTAATGCTTGTCCAAATAAATTTGGTGATTCTGTGAACCCTTGTGGCAGCACGGTCCACCGCAACTGTTGTCGCCTATGAGTATCTGGGTCCTCCCATTCAAAGGCAAAATAATCTCTACTATTTTCGTCTAAGGGGCAGGCCCAAAATGCATCTTTTAGATCAATTACACTATACCAGTGATTTTCTGGCCCTAGTCTACTTAATAGGGTGTATGGGTTAGCAACCACCGGGAACCGGGCCACTGTCCTCTTATTAATTTCTCTTAAATCATGCACTAATCGATAGGATCCATCTGGTTTCTTTACTGGTAAAATGGGTGTATTAAAAGGGGACATACAGGGCTCTAGGAGTCCCTTGCTTATTAGTCTGTCTATTTCAGGCTTTAGTCCTCGTTTCCCTTCTGGGGATATGGGATACTGCTTGATCCTTATTGGAATTTCTGGATCTTTTATGGGTACGGAGAAGGGCGGAATGTTCAGTTGGCCCACACTGTCAGGTGTGTACCATACCTCAGGGTTAATCTCCTTTTCATCCTCTACTCTTAAGGGGGCATAGTTTGATTCTCAATTCTTTATTAATTACCTCTAGGTTTATTTCCAATTCTACTATGAGATCTCTACCCATGAGGTTATACTCTGCTTCTGGTGCCAACAAAAGGCTTCCTATTCCTATTTTTGATTCGGTTTCTATTAGGACATCTTTAATAACAGGGACCTCAAAAGGTTCACCCTTGGCACCCACTACAAGGGCAGTGTCTCGGGAGACTTTACACCCAGATGGTAAAACTTGGATAGTTGATCTTTCTGCTCCCGTATCTACCAGGAATTCAAATTCCTGGCATTGGGGACCGACTTTTATTTTTATCAAGGGCTCTGGATGTTTCTTGGTCCCCAGTAAGTAGAGCCCCTGACCCCTCTAATCTTCTTTAAACATCTTTTCATCTCTTATCCTCTTTCTGCAATCCCTTCTGATGTGTCCCTTCTCCCCACAATAAAAACATACGACTGCTTCCCTCCTTTCTACCCTCTGATTTCCCTCTGTGTTCCTAGGGGCCTTTCTGGGCATCTGCCCCATTCGGCGGGGAGAGTCTTGTTTTCTGCTTTCCCTTACTGCTGCCACCATCATTCTGACTTGTCTCTTGTGATTCTCTTCATCCCTCCTGACATATACTTTCTGTGCTTCTCTCAACAATTCATCTAATCCTCTCTCCTGCCAATTTTCTAGTTTTTCTAGCTTCTTCCTGATGTCATCCCATGATTTGGCTACAAATTGAGTTTTCAGAAGTGCCTGACCCAACTGTGTATCTGGGTCCAGGCCTGAATACAGCTGTAGATTCTTTCTTACTCTTTCTAGCCAATCTGTTGGAGTTTCCTCCTTTCTCTGCCTCTCATTAAAGGCCTTATTTATGTTTTGTCCTTTTGGTACTGCCTCTCGGACCCCTTGTATAACTATTGTCCTTAAGTTCTGCATATGAGTTCTGTGTGCTGGATCCTGATGATCCCAATTAGGGTTTTGTAAAGGCCATTTGATATCTGCCTGTGGGCCCTGAGCATGTTGGGCATCCCAAATTCGCATTCCCGCTCGCCTAATCATGTTCTTTTCTTCTGCAGTAAAAAGAATATTTAGAATTGACTGCAGCTCATCCCAGGTGTATATATTAGGGCCTAAAAATTGATCTAGCTTCTCTGCAACTCCCAGGGGGTCTTCTAATAGGTTCCCCATTTCCTTCTTAAAGTCCCGCACATCTCCAGAGCTAAGGGGAACTGAAATAAAGCCAATTCCTGGTTGGGGTCCCCCCATAGGCATTTCTCTTAATGGATAAAGGTTATGACGTCTAGCTCTGCTCCTTGTCATTGGTCCCTCCCGTTCAGGTTCAGGATTCCCTTCTTCTTCCTCTAGGGGCTGCTCAGGGAGTGGGAGTGGGGGTGCCTGTGGGGCCTGCGGAGGTATATAGGGGGGTGGAATCATCGGAACTTCCTCTTTCTTTTTATCTTTTCTTCTTGCCCCTGAGTCTTCAGATTTTTCCTTTAAAGTAAACAGGAGTACCCCAGGGGTCTCTATCCATATTTTTGCATATTCACTCTCTTCTCGACTAAAAGGAGTTTTGGTTTTTACCCATAAATTCAAATCCTGTCTCACCCAGTCCTCGTAGGACCCAAATATAGGCCAAAATACGTTTCGTGATATCTGCTTTCCTCCCCAGACCTCTATGCAATAATAAATCATCTTGGCCTTATCTTTATTCTGTGTACTCGAATAATGCCTCCAATTATTCAATAAAAGCCCTAACGGACTATCCTCAGGTACTGGGGGAAACCTTATGGAACTAGAGGGCTTGCTTTTCCCCTGTCCCATCCTCTGGAGTGCCTTCAGGCGTTCTGTGTGTGGAATCACTCGCTTCCCCTGGTTCGTGGCCCACGCCCTCGCGGGCAATGGGAGCCGCACTACTGAGGGTCCACACTCGCTTGGGGAGTCTGGCTGCCGGCCCCCCTCTCACACACCACACTCGCCACACTCCAGGATACCCGACCTCGACCGAATGGATCCCTTTTCCGCAAATACTCACGCTTCCGGCGTCTTCGTCCGGACCTCTGTGCACAAAGTTTATGGGGTCGACCGGTTCCCTTTGCTTAATGCCTTGAGTTTAGGTTCGTCGGTGGGAGCGAGGTAAAGACTGAAGATACCGAGGCCACCAGAGGTGGGGCGCCTCCCCGATATCTCTGTCTTACCGTACCATTCCCATCCGAGTCACGGCACCAAATTGTGATTGATGGAGGCAGACAAAGAGGTTTAATCAAATTAGAGAATTTATTAATTACAGCAAGCAAGGCATAAGCAAAATCAGCGCTGGGCGACAGGGGAGTCCCCGCTCCACCGAATTGCTGCAGGGGTTTGCAAATTTCAGTCCTTCTTTTATGCAGGATCGTTTCCTGTTAACTCTTCTTTAAGGGAGTACTCTGCGCATGTGTGAACTTGTTGCTAGGGGGTCGTTTTTTGCCTTCTGGTGGTCGATGGCTGAAGGCTAGTAGTCTTCTTCAAGTGCCCTCTGGGTGACCTTTTCCATATTTGGTCAGTTAGTATCCCCTGCTTTTCTTCCTGGAGCTTAAACAATAGTACACTTACAGCACTTACAACCTTTACATATAGATTTGTTAAGACATTTCCTGTTATGTACATTGTGGCCTGTGTCAGCTCTTTTCAATGAACAAAATACCCTCATTTATTACAATCAGAGCGAAAGAAAGCTGTAGTGCATGTTGCACAGAGAGAATCAGGTGTTGCCGAGTAAGTCACTCTCCATTCCCACTGATTTTTGCTGGGATGGGATTCTATCTTGTTTTCTGTGGCGTAAATGACATATATGGAGCAAGGAGTCTGGGCAAAAGCATCCAATTGACAAGGTGCAGTACAGGTAATGTTATAGCAGTAGCAATTTGTCAAATTAAGAATGGCAGTTAAGTTTACAGGATTTTATTTCCAGAGGTTTATGAGAATGTGGTGAAACTTGTTTTTTCCTTTTGCCTGTATGTGTAAGTAATGAGCTGTATATTATCTATGCATCTTAAAAGAAATTTCCAGTTAGCAGGAAGTTTAAGGGATTACTTTGATATCATTGCAGTGCTCCAAGCAGTGTCCCACTAATGTCACCCTTGAAAACTGGAATGTGAAGGACCAACAGCTTGCTCATCTTCATGCCTGGGTCCCTTTGTTGCATGCATGGCAGTGCTGTTAAATTTGTTTCTTCCAGAATTAAAAAAAAAAAAAAAAATTGGAGGATTGTTGGGGGTGTGTATTGGATTAACTTTTGTCCTGATATTTCCTATTTATTGCTACTCTGTGGTCAATGTCACCGCTCAAGTTTGAAGATCCCCTCTCAAATCTCTGTAGTATGCTGGGAATTTCAAATATAGAAGTGTCAATATTTGCAAAAGATTGGGTTAACTAAAATCGAATGGGAAAACACAGCCAAAGCTTCCGGTAATTACTTGGAGCAGTAACCAAGTTGTTTGGTTGGATGATTGTAGGAAGAAAAGTTACAAATGCTCCCTTGAGGAGGGCACAAGAGGCTGAGCAACTCCCAGACTGCCTTAGATCTGCCTAAGGAAAAGAATCCATGCCAGTGCTGTGGTGTATAACCATTGTGGATTGTCAGCATTCCATTTCCGGATGGAATGGAGTGGGGAGAGGGGAACTTGCAATACCTCTGGGAAGGGAGGATGCCTTCCCACCTGGGAAAGCTCTGTCACAAATGGCATTTCTGAGCTCAGGGCTCCATCTCTGCAGCATAAGGGTGGTTGCAAAGGAATGGGATTGCTCGGTTCCAGTTTCACTCTGACCGTGAGAATGTCAACAGGAGAATGTGCTGTTGCCTCGTGGTGGCAGCCAAACTATTTGCTGCTCTTCCTTAGCAGTCTGAGGTTCTGATCATGTGTTAACCGAGAGCTGCACTGCCTCAATTGGTTCTATTCAATAATGCAGAGCCTTCACTCAAGGTTAGAAGTGATGTGCAGTTGAAGATAAAACTGTAATAGCATCTTTTTTCTGCTTTATTTCCTACAGGGTAAAGTCTCAATGTGTGTATCAAATCAAAAGCTGGCTTTACTTTTAGATGATGGATACAGATCTATGTTATGGCTAGTGGGCAGGTAATGAAACTATTTATTTTAAATGATGCTATCCAAACTTGAAAAATATATTTTCCATTAAAAATGCAAAAAATTTTTGCCGTCTGAGGAAATGTAAAACGTGTGTTTTATCATCTTCCTGTAGTATAAATCAAACCAACAAAAACTATCTAGTAAGTGTCTGTTGCACCAGCTACATCTCTATAAAGTAGCCTGGAAAGATTGGAGAATCAGTACAAGAATAAACCAAAGGAAAGTCTTCTGAGAAGAGGGAGTGAAAACAGGAAACAATGAGTTCCGAAGGGAAAAGTATAAAAGAGAGAAACAATTGCCAATGTTTTTGCAAAAATAAAAGAAGGACAAAGATGTGTGGTTACATCTTGTAGCTAGAGGATCTTGAGAATTGTATTGTATATTTTAAAATTCTAATCTGGACAGAGACAATGTGTAATCCAGGTTATGAACTAATAAGAGTTGTAAGAGTTATGAGGCATAGTCACGATAAAAGTTGTGAGAATGAGCTGAAACAAACTCTGTGTCCACTGTAAAAGAGTTCCAGAAGAGATGATGAACTCATGGCTGGCATAGAGCAGTCGAGTTACGAAGCCTTTCTTGTTTCAGCAGGATAGAGAAAAGAGGAGGCCTCCAGTAAGGCGCTCCCAGAAGCCAGAGGCAGAGCAGCGATTGTCCTGGAGCTGCCAGTTCCCTGACCAAGGTTCCAAGAAGGATGGGGCGGTACCAGAGGAGAAGACTTTGGGTGTGGTGCTGGACAAAAGCCTCCAGCAGCAAAGGCAGATGTACCCATCTGCAGGGCACTTAGAGCCATCAGCAATGGAGAAGAAGGATGAGGATGAATTGCACAGGTCGGATCCTCCTGGCAGGAGATTTGACCATAGCCAGTACCCTGTGAGAGCTGCAGGACTGGAGACAGAGGAAGCCCTTTGGACAGGACTGGCTGCTCCCTCAGAGCCGCAGCTCTCAGCAGAAGCGGCTCATTGCTGAGGATGCACCTGGCCAGGAAGAGGCTTGCAGAGGAGTAGGAGTCCAGCTCATTGCAGTCAGGGAATGGCTGAGGGATGTTTGCCAGCAGCAACTTTGCTGGAGGTGCCAGTTCCAGTCCGTGACTTGCAGGATGCTGTGGCGCTGCCATAGGAGAAGGCCTTTGGCCAACTCCATGGTGCTAGAGAAGGTCCTCGCGCAGCAAAGGCAGGTGTTTGCAGCTGCAGGGAATTCCCTGATGTCAGCAGTGGAGGAGCAGAATGAGGAGGATCTCCACACTTGGGATACTTGTGGCAGGAGCCTCCATCCTTGCCAGAGGCCCGGTGAGAACTGCCGGAGCACAGACGGAGGAAGGCCTTTGGACAGGTGCAAGGTAAGAATGATGCATGGTCCCCAGTCGTGGTGTGAGCAGGAACATTTCTTCCAAGCATCTCTGGCTTTTAGAATAGTTTCACTCTCAGGTTTGAATAGCATGAGCCTGGAAAGCCAATAGTCTAAATGTTCAGATGTCTGCTACCCAATAGTAGACATGAACTCAAGTCTCTCCTAGCAACATCAGGCTTTTTCCCTAAGCCAAGTGCTGGGAGGGGAATTTCTTCTGCAAAACTCCTGTGCTTCTGCTGCTTGTTCCATTTTAGAAAGTTTTTCCATCGGCCCTGCCTTGATTGAATAGTCCTTTCTCTTCTAACTAGAAGCTGCAGGTTCTCTTCTTACAAGTTGTCTTTGTTTTGTTTGCCCAGAGACAGGAGTCCCTGCTCCCCCAGAGGCACGGCGATGTAAAGAAGCGGCTCGTGGCTGAGGATGCAGATGGGCAGGAAAGGGCTGGAAGTAAGAACTGGAGCCAGGCCGTGTCCAAGAAGATTTCCCCAGAGAAAAGCATCCCAGCAGCAAGTGACCTGGAGGTGCCAGTTGCCAGTCCATGACTCCAAGGATGCTGCGGCGCTGCCAAAGGTGAAGAGCCTGAGAGAGCTGCCAGACCAGATCCTGCAGCAGGAAAGGCAGATGTTGGCAGCTGCAGGGAATTCCCTGACATCAGCAGTGGAGGAGCAGGATGAGGAAGATCTCATCTCCACCCTTAACCCTCCTCCTCCTCGTCCTCCAGCACCTCGTCCACCGCCTCCTCCTCCTCATCCTCCTCCTCATCCTGCTCCTCCTTGTCCTCCTCCTTGTCCTCCTCCTAATCCTCATCCACCTCCTCCTCGTCCTCCTCATTCTCCTCATCCTCCTCCTCGTCCTCCTCGTCCTCCTCGTCCTCCTCGTCCTCCTCGTCCTCCTCGTCCTCGTCCTCCTCCTCCTCCTCCTCCTCCTCCTCCTCCTCGTCCTCCTCCTCCTCGTCCTCCTCCTCCTCGTCCTCCTCGTCCTCGTCCTCCTTGTCCTCGTCCTCCTTGTCCTCGTCCTCCTTGTTCTCGTCCTCCTCGTCCTCCTCGTCCTCCTCTTCCTCGTCCTCCTCCTCCTCCTCGTCCTCGTCCTCGTCCTCCTCCTCCTCCTCGTCCTCCGCCACCTCCTCCTCCTCCTTGTCCTCTGCGAAGGATGAGGGAAGATGCGGACAATCAATATGATTGGTAGGCAAGCTTCGTTTATTAGTGATTCAGCGGTTACATTTATAGCCGGCTTTATTAGCTAATCATAGTTGTCTTTAGTTGATTGGATAATTCTTAAATGTTAAATTTTCTTAGCTCTGCCCAGCTGTGGTTAGGGCTGTAACTCACATCTGTGTTTAACTAACCGCAAGATCCTATCATTGTCTAGCAGGCAGGCTCACGGTCCTGCTTACCACGATCATTCTTGTGGTTAGCTGCCGAGCTTGCAGCAGCTCTCGGCAGTTCTTAGGTTTCATGTCCTCTTTATTGCAGCCATCCTTCCACACGCTGTGTCAAAATGGCCGCTGGCTTCCACGAGCCCCCGCAGTGTCCCAGTGGGCCCGTGGCTTTAGGAGTGGGTGGCTGGGAGTTGGTGCCCCACCAGCAGCTGGGGGAGAAGCAGCAGGGACTGTGTGAGGACAGTGCCATGGCCACTTGTGTGGCCACTGGTGTCTCTGTGCCAGGCACAGCCGTGGTGTGTAACACCGGCTCCGGGTCCTTTGGCTGTGCAGGTGGCAGTCACGGCCTGGAGCAGGGCTGCTCCCGGGGGACAGCCTGGGGCAGGAGGCTGCTGGAGATTCATTCCCCACACGCTGCAGCTCCTTGTCATGAGGTGCTCGGAGTGATTGGAAAGGCTGTTGGCAGCAGGCAGTTCTCTGGGTTCGAGCTGTGGAGCTGTCAGCGGGAATGCAAAGGCCAATCTGGTGAGCCTTTTGTCCTGGTGCCTTTAGTGTGTGAGCAGTCCCTGGTGCCGTTGTCTTTGGATCCTGAGTGTGGGAGAGGCAAGGCTTAGGATGGTGCGTAGAGCTGAGAAGGAAAGTGCCGAGAGCAGCGTGTGTGCTGCTGCTTTGAGGGGTGCAGTTGAAGTTGTAGGCAGCAAGAGCTTTCTCAGCTGGCCCTTTTGTGAGCTCTGCTTTTGCCAGATGACTTCCATCTTACCCTCTTACCATCTTAGCCTCTCATTTTTGCATATCCCAAACCCCCTTCCAAACATCCAGCAGCTGCTTGTAAAGAAGAAGTCCTAGAACAAAAAGCCAGTGCTGCCTTTCATAGCCCCTTTGCTGTCTATGAAGTAGAGGAAAGAAGCTAGTGAGACGCACTTTCTTTCTCAACTCCATAGAGCGCATCCTTCTCTCAAGGTGGCAGAGTCCTTGGCGGAAGTGAAGCATCTGCAGCTGCAGTTCAGACTGAGAGATGTGCCAGGACAGGAAACATTTGCTGACCTTCCCTGTTCCCTGTGCAACATGATTCTCGCATCCCAGTCACTTTCACATACCTTCGGTATCCCTGAGTCCAAGCAGCTAAAGCTCACAGAGACAGAAGTGTCAGGAAGGAAAACGTTGCAAAAGCACCCCCTTCTCTTATCAGCATATAAATTGTGCACAACAGGCTGCGGCACCGAACCTTCCTTCTCAGATAGACATGCCATCACACTTTTCACTCTTGCAGCTCGGTTGAAAAGCTCCAGCAGCTGCTCCCGCAATAGCAAAAGGTTCTAGAAGTGAAAGCCAGTTTGGGGCTGCACCTTCTCCTTGCCGCATGTAAGCCACACCAAACTCCCTGATGCACTCTGTCCTCCCCTTCTCAAAGGAGTAGACGGTGGCATCAGGACACACCTGTGTCCCAGCAGCTGGGTGCCCAGCCGGGAGCAGGAGCAGGGCTGGGGCTGCTCCCAAAGTTGCCCCGCCCCAATGCCAGAGCCGGACATATGCTGAGGGGGGGCTGGATCAGGCTTTATTGTCCAGCTGCATGCCAGGAGTGAGCACAAAATCTACCTGCATTCTCTGCAGCATGCCATCCTGGAGCAGAGCCATTGCCAAAGGAAGCCGTGAGCCCGTGCCAAGCCAGTGCCGGAGTGGGATCCTAGCAGCACCTGTGGAAGCCGGGAGAGAGGAGCCCACCTGGAGCAGGTTCGTGCAGGATTAATCATCCCGTGGCTTCCCACCAGGGTCCTGTTGCTTCCAAAAGGCCCCACAGTGTCACTGTGGCCCCTCGGTTCCACCAGGTTCCATAGCGTCACTGTGGTGCCCAGGGTTCCGTCAGCTTCGCCAGCATCCCCACGGTCTGCAGAGCTCCCCGAGCTTCTGTGGTGTCACAGTGGAGGCAGGGTTGCATCAGGTTCCATAGCATCAGCACGGTCTCCAGGGCTCCCAGAGGTTCTGTGGTGTCACAGTGGAGGCAGGGTTGCATCAGGTTCCATAGCATCACCACAGTCTCCAGGGCTCCCTGAGCTTCTGTGGTGTCACAGTGGAGGCAGGGTTGCATCAGGTTCCATAGCATCAGCACGGTCTCCAGGGCTCCCAGAGGTTCTGTGGTGTCACAGAGGAGGCAGGGTTGCATCAGGTTCCATAGCATCACCACGGTCTCCAGGGCTCCAAGAGCTTCTGTGTTGTCACAGAGGAGGCAGGGTTGCATCAGGTTCAATAGCATCAGCACGGTCTCCAGGGCTCCCCTGAGCTTCTGTGGTGGTGTCACAGAGGAGCCAGGCTTCCTTGTAGTTCCCCAGCATCACAAAGGCTCTCCTGGGAGCCACGGGTCACAAAGCACCGTGGGCTCTGTGCAGCCCCGCTGTGTCACAATGGCCGCTGGCTTCCACGAGCCCCCGCAGTGTCCCAGTGGGCCCCGTGGCTTTAGGAGTGGGTGGCTGGGAGTTGGTGCCAGCGGCTGGGGGAGCAGCAGCAGGGACTGTGTGTGGACAGTGCCATGGCCACTTGTGTGGCCACTGGTGTCTCTGTGCCAGGCACAGCCGTGGTGTGTAACACCGGCTCTGGGTCCTTTGGCTGTGCAGGTGGCAGTCACGGCCTGGAGCAGGGCTGCTCCCGGGGGACAGCCTGGGGCAGGAGGCTGCTGGAGATTCATTCCCCACACTCCTTGTCATGAGGTGCTCAGAGTGATTGGAAAGGCTGTTGGCAGCAGGCAGTTCTCTGGGTTCAAGCTGTGGAGCTGTCAGCGGGAATGCAAAGGCCAAGCTGGTGAGCCTTTTGTCCTGGTGCCTTTAGTGTGTGAGCAGTCCCTGGTGCCGTTGTCTTTGGATCCTGAGTGTGGGAGAGGCAAGGCTTAGGATGGTGCGTAGAGCTGAGAAGGAAAGTGCCGAGAGCAGCGTGTGTGCTGCTGCTTTGAGGGGTGCAGTTGAAGTTGTAGGCAGCAAGAGCTTTCTCAGCTGGCCCTTTTGTGAGCTCTGCTTTTGCCAGATGACTTCCATCTTACCCTCTTACCATCTTAGCCTCTCATTTTTGCATATCCCAAACCCCCTTCCAAACATCCAGCAGCTGCTTGTAAAGAAGAAGTCCTAGAACAAAAAGCCAGTGCTGCCTTTCATAGCCCCTTTGCTGTCTATGAAGTAGAGGAAAGAAGCTAGTGAGACGCACTTTCTTTCTCAACTCCATAGAGCGCATCCTTCTCTCAAGGTGGCAGAGTCCTTGGCGGAAGTGAAGCATCTGCAGCTGCAGTTCAGACTGAGAGATGTGCCAGGACAGGAAACATTTGCTGACCTTCCCTGTTCCCTGTGCAACATGATTCTCGCATCCCAGTCACTTTCACATACCTTCGGTATCCCTGAGTCCAAGCAGCTAAAGCTCACAGAGACAGAAGTGTCAGGAAGGAAAACGTTCCAAAAGCACCCCCTTCTCTTATCAGCATATAAATTGTGCACAACAGGCTGCGGCACCGAACCTTCCTTCTCAGATAGACATGCCATCACACTTTTCACTCTTGCAGCTCGGTTGAAAAGCTCCAGCAGCTGCTCCCGCAATAGCAAAAGGTTCTAGAAGTGAAAGCCAGTTTGGGGCTGCACCTTCTCCTTGCCGCATGTAAGCCACACCAAACTCCCTGATGCACTCTGTCCTCCCCTTCTCAAAGGAGTAGACGGTGGCATCAGGACACACCTGTGTCCCAGCAGCTGGGTGCCCAGCCGGGAGCAGGAGCAGGGCTGGGGCTGCTCCCAAAGTTGCCCCGCCCCAATGCCAGAGCCGGACATATGCTGAGGGGGGGCTGGATCAGGCTTTATTGTCCAGCTGCATGCCAGGAGTGAGCACAAAATCTACCTGCATTCTCTGCAGCATGCCATCCTGGAGCAGAGCCATTGCCAAAGGAAGCCGTGAGCCCGTGCCAAGCCAGTGCCGGAGTGGGATCCTAGCAGCACCTGTGGAAGCCGGGAGAGAGGAGCCCACCTGGAGCAGGTTCGTGCAGGATTAATCATCCCGTGGCTTCCCACCAGGGTCCTGTTGCTTCCAAAAGGCCCCACAGTGTCACTGTGGCCCCTCGGTTCCACCAGGTTCCATAGCGTCACTGTGGTGCCCAGGGTTCCGTCAGCTTCGCCAGCATCCCCACGGTCTGCAGAGCTCCCCGAGCTTCTGTGGTGTCACAGTGGAGGCAGGGTTGCATCAGGTTCCATAGCATCAGCACGGTCTCCAGGGCTCCCAGAGGTTCTGTGGTGTCACAGTGGAGGCAGGGTTGCATCAGGTTCCATAGCATCACCACAGTCTCCAGGGCTCCCTGAGCTTCTGTGGTGTCACAGTGGAGGCAGGGTTGCATCAGGTTCCATAGCATCAGCACGGTCTCCAGGGCTCCCAGAGGTTCTGTGGTGTCACAGAGGAGGCAGGGTTGCATCAGGTTCCATAGCATCACCACGGTCTCCAGGGCTCCAAGAGCTTCTGTGGTGTCACAGAGGAGGCAGGGTTGCATCAGGTTCCATAGCATCAGCACGGTCTCCAGGGCTCCCCTGAGCTTCTGTGGTGGTGTCACAGAGGAGGCAGGCTTCCTTGTAGTTCCCCAGCATCACAAAGGCTCTCCTGGGAGCCACGGGTCACAAAGCACCGTGGGCTCTGTGCAGCCCCGCTGTGTCACAATGGCCGCTGGCTTCCACGAGCCCCCGCAGTGTCCCAGTGGGCCCCGTGGCTTTAGGAGTGGGTGGCTGGGAGTTGGTGCCAGCGGCTGGGGGAGCAGCAGCAGGGACTGTGTGTGGACAGTGCCATGGCCACTTGTGTGGCCACTGGTGTCTCTGTGCCAGGCACAGCCGTGGTGTGTAACACCGGCTCTGGGTCCTTTGGCTGTGCAGGTGGCAGTCACGGCCTGGAGCAGGGCTGCTCCCGGGGGACAGCCTGGGGCAGGAGGCTGCTGGAGATTCATTCCCCACACTCCTTGTCATGAGGTGCTCAGAGTGATTGGAAAGGCTGTTGGCAGCAGGCAGTTCTCTGGGTTCAAGCTGTGGAGCTGTCAGCGGGAATGCAAAGGCCAAGCTGGTGAGCCTTTTGTCCTGGTGCCTTTAGTGTGTGAGCAGTCCCTGGTGCCGTTGTCTTTGGATCCTGAGTGTGGGAGAGGCAAGGCTTAGGATGGTGCGTAGAGCTGAGAAGGAAAGTGCCGAGAGCAGCGTGTGTGCTGCTGCTTTGAGGGGTGCAGTTGAAGTTGTAGGCAGCAAGAGCTTTCTCAGCTGGCCCTTTTGTGAGCTCTGCTTTTGCCAGATGACTTCCATCTTACCCTCTTACCATCTTAGCCTCTCATTTTTGCATATCCCAAACCCCCTTCCAAACATCCAGCAGCTGCTTGTAAAGAAGAAGTCCTAGAACAAAAAGCCAGTGCTGCCTTTCATAGCCCCTTTGCTGTCTATGAAGTAGAGGAAAGAAGCTAGTGAGACGCACTTTCTTTCTCAACTCCATAGAGCGCATCCTTCTCTCAAGGTGGCAGAGTCCTTGGCGGAAGTGAAGCATCTGCAGCTGCAGTTCAGACTGAGAGATGTGCCAGGACAGGAAACATTTGCTGACCTTCCCTGTTCCCTGTGCAACATGATTCTCGCATCCCAGTCACTTTCACATACCTTCGGTATCCCTGAGTCCAAGCAGCTAAAGCTCACAGAGACAGAAGTGTCAGGAAGGAAAACGTTCCAAAAGCACCCCCTTCTCTTATCAGCATATAAATTGTGCACAACAGGCTGCGGCACCGAACCTTCCTTCTCAGATAGACATGCCATCACACTTTTCACTCTTGCAGCTCGGTTGAAAAGCTCCAGCAGCTGCTCCCGCAATAGCAAAAGGTTCTAGAAGTGAAAGCCAGTTTGGGGCTGCACCTTCTCCTTGCCGCATGTAAGCCACACCAAACTCCCTGATGCACTCTGTCCTCCCCTTCTCAAAGGAGTAGACGGTGGCATCAGGACACACCTGTGTCCCAGCAGCTGGGTGCCCAGCCGGGAGCAGGAGCAGGGCTGGGGCTGCTCCCAAAGTTGCCCCGCCCCAATGCCAGAGCCGGACATATGCTGAGGGGGGGCTGGATCAGGCTTTATTGTCCAGCTGCATGCCAGGAGTGAGCACAAAATCTACCTGCATTCTCTGCAGCATGCCATCCTGGAGCAGAGCCATTGCCAAAGGAAGCCGTGAGCCCGTGCCAAGCCAGTGCCGGAGTGGGATCCTAGCAGCACCTGTGGAAGCCGGGAGAGAGGAGCCCACCTGGAGCAGGTTCGTGCAGGATTAATCATCCCGTGGCTTCCCACCAGGGTCCTGTTGCTTCCAAAAGGCCCCACAGTGTCACTGTGGCCCCTCGGTTCCACCAGGTTCCATAGCGTCACTGTGGTGCCCAGGGTTCCGTCAGCTTCGCCAGCATCCCCACGGTCTGCAGAGCTCCCCGAGCTTCTGTGGTGTCACAGTGGAGGCAGGGTTGCATCAGGTTCCATAGCATCAGCACGGTCTCCAGGGCTCCCAGAGGTTCTGTGGTGTCACAGTGGAGGCAGGGTTGCATCAGGTTCCATAGCATCACCACAGTCTCCAGGGCTCCCTGAGCTTCTGTGGTGTCACAGTGGAGGCAGGGTTGCATCAGGTTCCATAGCATCAGCACGGTCTCCAGGGCTCCCAGAGGTTTTGTGGTGTCACAGTGGAGGCAGGGTTGCATCAGGTTCCATAGCATCACCACGGTCTCCAGGGCTCCAAGAGCTTCTGTGGTGTCACAGAGGAGGCAGGGTTGCATCAGGTTCAATAGCATCAGCACGGTCTCCAGGGCTCCCCTGAGCTTCTGTGGTGGTGTCACAGAGGAGCCAGGCTTCCTTGTAGTTCCCCAGCATCACAAAGGCTCTCCTGGGAGCCACGAGTCACAAAGCACCGTGGGCTCTGTGCAGCATTGCTGTGTCACAATGGCCGCTGGCTTCCACGAGCCCCCGCAGTGTCCCAGTGGGCCCCGTGGCTTTAGGAGTGGGTGGCTGGGAGTTGGTGCCAGCGGCTGGGGGAGCAGCAGCAGGGACTGTGTGTGGACAGTGCCATGGCCACTTGTGTGGCCACTGGTGTCTCTGTGCCAGGCACAGCCGTGGTGTGTAACACCGGCTCTGGGTCCTTTGGCTGTGCAGGTGGCAGTCACGGCCTGGAGCAGGGCTGCTCCCGGGGGACAGCCTGGGGCAGGAGGCTGCTGGAGATTCATTCCCCACACTCCTTGTCATGAGGTGCTCAGAGTGATTGGAAAGGCTGTTGGCAGCAGGCAGTTCTCTGGGTTCAAGCTGTGGAGCTGTCAGCGGGAATGCAAAGGCCAAGCTGGTGAGCCTTTTGTCCTGGTGCCTTTAGTGTGTGAGCAGTCCCTGGTGCCGTTGTCTTTGGATCCTGAGTGTGGGAGAGGCAAGGCTTAGGATGGTGCGTAGAGCTGAGAAGGAAAGTGCCGAGAGCAGCGTGTGTGCTGCTGCTTTGAGGGGTGCAGTTGAAGTTGTAGGCAGCAAGAGCTTTCTCAGCTGGCCCTTTTGTGAGCTCTGCTTTTGCCAGATGACTTCCATCTTACCCTCTTACCATCTTAGCCTCTCATTTTTGCATATCCCAAACCCCCTTCCAAACATCCAGCAGCTGCTTGTAAAGAAGAAGTCCTAGAACAAAAAGCCAGTGCTGCCTTTCATAGCCCCTTTGCTGTCTATGAAGTAGAGGAAAGAAGCTAGTGAGACGCACTTTCTTTCTCAACTCCATAGAGCGCATCCTTCTCTCAAGGTGGCAGAGTCCTTGGCGGAAGTGAAGCATCTGCAGCTGCAGTTCAGACTGAGAGATGTGCCAGGACAGGAAACATTTGCTGACCTTCCCTGTTCCCTGTGCAACATGATTCTCGCATCCCAGTCACTTTCACATACCTTCGGTATCCCTGAGTCCAAGCAGCTAAAGCTCACAGAGACAGAAGTGTCAGGAAGGAAAACGTTCCAAAAGCACCCCCTTCTCTTATCAGCATATAAATTGTGCACAACAGGCTGCGGCACCGAACCTTCCTTCTCAGATAGACATGCCATCACACTTTTCACTCTTGCAGCTCGGTTGAAAAGCTCCAGCAGCTGCTCCCGCAATAGCAAAAGGTTCTAGAAGTGAAAGCCAGTTTGGGGCTGCACCTTCTCCTTGCCGCATGTAAGCCACACCAAACTCCCTGATGCACTCTGTCCTCCCCTTCTCAAAGGAGTAGACGGTGGCATCAGGACACACCTGTGTCCCAGCAGCTGGGTGCCCAGCCGGGAGCAGGAGCAGGGCTGGGGCTGCTCCCAAAGTTGCCCCGCCCCAATGCCAGAGCCGGACATATGCTGAGGGGGGGCTGGATCAGGCTTTATTGTCCAGCTGCATGCCAGGAGTGAGCACAAAATCTACCTGCATTCTCTGCAGCATGCCATCCTGGAGCAGAGCCATTGCCAAAGGAAGCCGTGAGCCCGTGCCAAGCCAGTGCCGGAGTGGGATCCTAGCAGCACCTGTGGAAGCCGGGAGAGAGGAGCCCACCTGGAGCAGGTTCGTGCAGGATTAATCATCCCGTGGCTTCCCACCAGGGTCCTGTTGCTTCCAAAAGGCCCCACAGTGTCACTGTGGCCCCTCGGTTCCACCAGGTTCCATAGCGTCACTGTGGTGCCCAGGGTTCCGTCAGCTTCGCCAGCATCCCCACGGTCTGCAGAGCTCCCCGAGCTTCTGTGGTGTCACAGTGGAGGCAGGGTTGCATCAGGTTCCATAGCATCAGCACGGTCTCCAGGGCTCCCAGAGGTTCTGTGGTGTCACAGTGGAGGCAGGGTTGCATCAGGTTCCATAGCATCACCACAGTCTCCAGGGCTCCCTGAGCTTCTGTGGTGTCACAGTGGAGGCAGGGTTGCATCAGGTTCCATAGCATCAGCACGGTCTCCAGGGCTCCCAGAGGTTCTGTGGTGTCACAGTGGAGGCAGGGTTGCATCAGGTTCCATAGCATCACCACGGTCTCCAGGGCTCCAAGAGCTTCTGTGGTGTCACAGAGGAGGCAGGGTTGCATCAGGTTCAATAGCATCAGCACGGTCTCCAGGGCTCCCCTGAGCTTCTGTGGTGGTGTCACAGAGGAGCCAGGCTTCCTTGTAGTTCCCCAGCATCACAAAGGCTCTCCTGGGAGCCACGAGTCACAAAGCACCGTGGGCTCTGTGCAGCATTGCTGTGTCACAATGGCCGCTGGCTTCCACGAGCCCCCGCAGTGTCCCAGTGGGCCCCGTGGCTTTAGGAGTGGGTGGCTGGGAGTTGGTGCCAGCGGCTGGGGGAGCAGCAGCAGGGACTGTGTGTGGACAGTGCCATGGCCACTTGTGTGGCCACTGGTGTCTCTGTGCCAGGCACAGCCGTGGTGTGTAACACCGGCTCTGGGTCCTTTGGCTGTGCAGGTGGCAGTCACGGCCTGGAGCAGGGCTGCTCCCGGGGGACAGCCTGGGGCAGGAGGCTGCTGGAGATTCATTCCCCACACTCCTTGTCATGAGGTGCTCAGAGTGATTGGAAAGGCTGTTGGCAGCAGGCAGTTCTCTGGGTTCAAGCTGTGGAGCTGTCAGCGGGAATGCAAAGGCCAAGCTGGTGAGCCTTTTGTCCTGGTGCCTTTAGTGTGTGAGCAGTCCCTGGTGCCGTTGTCTTTGGATCCTGAGTGTGGGAGAGGCAAGGCTTAGGATGGTGCGTAGAGCTGAGAAGGAAAGTGCCGAGAGCAGCGTGTGTGCTGCTGCTTTGAGGGGTGCAGTTGAAGTTGTAGGCAGCAAGAGCTTTCTCAGCTGGCCCTTTTGTGAGCTCTGCTTTTGCCAGATGACTTCCATCTTACCCTCTTACCATCTTAGCCTCTCATTTTTGCATATCCCAAACCCCCTTCCAAACATCCAGCAGCTGCTTGTAAAGAAGAAGTCCTAGAACAAAAAGCCAGTGCTGCCTTTCATAGCCCCTTTGCTGTCTATGAAGTAGAGGAAAGAAGCTAGTGAGACGCACTTTCTTTCTCAACTCCATAGAGCGCATCCTTCTCTCAAGGTGGCAGAGTCCTTGGCGGAAGTGAAGCATCTGCAGCTGCAGTTCAGACTGAGAGATGTGCCAGGACAGGAAACATTTGCTGACCTTCCCTGTTCCCTGTGCAACATGATTCTCGCATCCCAGTCACTTTCACATACCTTCGGTATCCCTGAGTCCAAGCAGCTAAAGCTCACAGAGACAGAAGTGTCAGGAAGGAAAACGTTCCAAAAGCACCCCCTTCTCTTATCAGCATATAAATTGTGCACAACAGGCTGCGGCACCGAACCTTCCTTCTCAGATAGACATGCCATCACACTTTTCACTCTTGCAGCTCGGTTGAAAAGCTCCAGCAGCTGCTCCCGCAATAGCAAAAGGTTCTAGAAGTGAAAGCCAGTTTGGGGCTGCACCTTCTCCTTGCCGCATGTAAGCCACACCAAACTCCCTGATGCACTCTGTCCTCCCCTTCTCAAAGGAGTAGACGGTGGCATCAGGACACACCTGTGTCCCAGCAGCTGGGTGCCCAGCCGGGAGCAGGAGCAGGGCTGGGGCTGCTCCCAAAGTTGCCCCGCCCCAATGCCAGAGCCGGACATATGCTGAGGGGGGGCTGGATCAGGCTTTATTGTCCAGCTGCATGCCAGGAGTGAGCACAAAATCTACCTGCATTCTCTGCAGCATGCCATCCTGGAGCAGAGCCATTGCCAAAGGAAGCCGTGAGCCCGTGCCAAGCCAGTGCCGGAGTGGGATCCTAGCAGCACCTGTGGAAGCCGGGAGAGAGGAGCCCACCTGGAGCAGGTTCGTGCAGGATTAATCATCCCGTGGCTTCCCACCAGGGTCCTGTTGCTTCCAAAAGGCCCCACAGTGTCACTGTGGCCCCTCGGTTCCACCAGGTTCCATAGCGTCACTGTGGTGCCCAGGGTTCCGTCAGCTTCGCCAGCATCCCCACGGTCTGCAGAGCTCCCCGAGCTTCTGTGGTGTCACAGTGGAGGCAGGGTTGCATCAGGTTCCATAGCATCAGCACGGTCTCCAGGGCTCCCAGAGGTTCTGTGGTGTCACAGTGGAGGCAGGGTTGCATCAGGTTCCATAGCATCACCACAGTCTCCAGGGCTCCCTGAGCTTCTGTGGTGTCACAGTGGAGGCAGGGTTGCATCAGGTTCCATAGCATCAGCACGGTCTCCAGGGCTCCCAGAGGTTCTGTGGTGTCACAGTGGAGGCAGGGTTGCATCAGGTTCCATAGCATCACCACGGTCTCCAGGGCTCCAAGAGCTTCTGTGGTGTCACAGAGGAGGCAGGGTTGCATCAGGTTCAATAGCATCAGCACGGTCTCCAGGGCTCCCCTGAGCTTCTGTGGTGGTGTCACAGAGGAGCCAGGCTTCCTTGTAGTTCCCCAGCATCACAAAGGCTCTCCTGGGAGCCACGAGTCACAAAGCACCGTGGGCTCTGTGCAGCATTGCTGTGTCACAATGGCCGCTGGCTTCCACGAGCCCCCGCAGTGTCCCAGTGGGCCCCGTGGCTTTAGGAGTGGGTGGCTGGGAGTTGGTGCCAGCGGCTGGGGGAGCAGCAGCAGGGACTGTGTGTGGACAGTGCCATGGCCACTTGTGTGGCCACTGGTGTCTCTGTGCCAGGCACAGCCGTGGTGTGTAACACCGGCTCTGGGTCCTTTGGCTGTGCAGGTGGCAGTCACGGCCTGGAGCAGGGCTGCTCCCGGGGGACAGCCTGGGGCAGGAGGCTGCTGGAGATTCATTCCCCACACTCCTTGTCATGAGGTGCTCAGAGTGATTGGAAAGGCTGTTGGCAGCAGGCAGTTCTCTGGGTTCAAGCTGTGGAGCTGTCAGCGGGAATGCAAAGGCCAAGCTGGTGAGCCTTTTGTCCTGGTGCCTTTAGTGTGTGAGCAGTCCCTGGTGCCGTTGTCTTTGGATCCTGAGTGTGGGAGAGGCAAGGCTTAGGATGGTGCGTAGAGCTGAGAAGGAAAGTGCCGAGAGCAGCGTGTGTGCTGCTGCTTTGAGGGGTGCAGTTGAAGTTGTAGGCAGCAAGAGCTTTCTCAGCTGGCCCTTTTGTGAGCTCTGCTTTTGCCAGATGACTTCCATCTTACCCTCTTACCATCTTAGCCTCTCATTTTTGCATATCCCAAACCCCCTTCCAAACATCCAGCAGCTGCTTGTAAAGAAGAAGTCCTAGAACAAAAAGCCAGTGCTGCCTTTCATAGCCCCTTTGCTGTCTATGAAGTAGAGGAAAGAAGCTAGTGAGACGCACTTTCTTTCTCAACTCCATAGAGCGCATCCTTCTCTCAAGGTGGCAGAGTCCTTGGCGGAAGTGAAGCATCTGCAGCTGCAGTTCAGACTGAGAGATGTGCCAGGACAGGAAACATTTGCTGACCTTCCCTGTTCCCTGTGCAACATGATTCTCGCATCCCAGTCACTTTCACATACCTTCGGTATCCCTGAGTCCAAGCAGCTAAAGCTCACAGAGACAGAAGTGTCAGGAAGGAAAACGTTCCAAAAGCACCCCCTTCTCTTATCAGCATATAAATTGTGCACAACAGGCTGCGGCACCGAACCTTCCTTCTCAGATAGACATGCCATCACACTTTTCACTCTTGCAGCTCGGTTGAAAAGCTCCAGCAGCTGCTCCCGCAATAGCAAAAGGTTCTAGAAGTGAAAGCCAGTTTGGGGCTGCACCTTCTCCTTGCCGCATGTAAGCCACACCAAACTCCCTGATGCACTCTGTCCTCCCCTTCTCAAAGGAGTAGACGGTGGCATCAGGACACACCTGTGTCCCAGCAGCTGGGTGCCCAGCCGGGAGCAGGAGCAGGGCTGGGGCTGCTCCCAAAGTTGCCCCGCCCCAATGCCAGAGCCGGACATATGCTGAGGGGGGGCTGGATCAGGCTTTATTGTCCAGCTGCATGCCAGGAGTGAGCACAAAATCTACCTGCATTCTCTGCAGCATGCCATCCTGGAGCAGAGCCATTGCCAAAGGAAGCCGTGAGCCCGTGCCAAGCCAGTGCCGGAGTGGGATCCTAGCAGCACCTGTGGAAGCCGGGAGAGAGGAGCCCACCTGGAGCAGGTTCGTGCAGGATTAATCATCCCGTGGCTTCCCACCAGGGTCCTGTTGCTTCCAAAAGGCCCCACAGTGTCACTGTGGCCCCTCGGTTCCACCAGGTTCCATAGCGTCACTGTGGTGCCCAGGGTTCCGTCAGCTTCGCCAGCATCCCCACGGTCTGCAGAGCTCCCCGAGCTTCTGTGGTGTCACAGTGGAGGCAGGGTTGCATCAGGTTCCATAGCATCAGCACGGTCTCCAGGGCTCCCAGAGGTTCTGTGGTGTCACAGTGGAGGCAGGGTTGCATCAGGTTCCATAGCATCACCACAGTCTCCAGGGCTCCCTGAGCTTCTGTGGTGTCACAGTGGAGGCAGGGTTGCATCAGGTTCCATAGCATCAGCACGGTCTCCAGGGCTCCCAGAGGTTCTGTGGTGTCACAGAGGAGGCAGGGTTGCATCAGGTTCCATAGCATCACCACGGTCTCCAGGGCTCCAAGAGCTTCTGTGGTGTCACAGAGGAGGCAGGGTTGCATCAGGTTCAATAGCATCAGCACGGTCTCCAGGGCTCCCCTGAGCTTCTGTGGTGGTGTCACAGAGGAGCCAGGCTTCCTTGTAGTTCCCCAGCATCACAAAGGCTCTCCTGGGAGCCACGGGTCACAAAGCACCGTGGGCTCTGTGCAGCCCCGCTGTGTCACAATGGCCGCTGGCTTCCACGAGCCCCCGCAGTGTCCCAGTGGGCCCCGTGGCTTTAGGAGTGGGTGGCTGGGAGTTGGTGCCAGCGGCTGGGGGAGCAGCAGCAGGGACTGTGTGTGGACAGTGCCATGGCCACTTGTGTGGCCACTGGTGTCTCTGTGCCAGGCACAGCCGTGGTGTGTAACACCGGCTCTGGGTCCTTTGGCTGTGCAGGTGGCAGTCACGGCCTGGAGCAGGGCTGCTCCCGGGGGACAGCCTGGGGCAGGAGGCTGCTGGAGATTCATTCCCCACACTCCTTGTCATGAGGTGCTCAGAGTGATTGGAAAGGCTGTTGGCAGCAGGCAGTTCTCTGGGTTCAAGCTGTGGAGCTGTCAGCGGGAATGCAAAGGCCAAGCTGGTGAGCCTTTTGTCCTGGTGCCTTTAGTGTGTGAGCAGTCCCTGGTGCCGTTGTCTTTGGATCCTGAGTGTGGGAGAGGCAAGGCTTAGGATGGTGCGTAGAGCTGAGAAGGAAAGTGCCGAGAGCAGCGTGTGTGCTGCTGCTTTGAGGGGTGCAGTTGAAGTTGTAGGCAGCAAGAGCTTTCTCAGCTGGCCCTTTTGTGAGCTCTGCTTTTGCCAGATGACTTCCATCTTACCCTCTTACCATCTTAGCCTCTCATTTTTGCATATCCCAAACCCCCTTCCAAACATCCAGCAGCTGCTTGTAAAGAAGAAGTCCTAGAACAAAAAGCCAGTGCTGCCTTTCATAGCCCCTTTGCTGTCTATGAAGTAGAGGAAAGAAGCTAGTGAGACGCACTTTCTTTCTCAACTCCATAGAGCGCATCCTTCTCTCAAGGTGGCAGAGTCCTTGGCGGAAGTGAAGCATCTGCAGCTGCAGTTCAGACTGAGAGATGTGCCAGGACAGGAAACATTTGCTGACCTTCCCTGTTCCCTGTGCAACATGATTCTCGCATCCCAGTCACTTTCACATACCTTCGGTATCCCTGAGTCCAAGCAGCTAAAGCTCACAGAGACAGAAGTGTCAGGAAGGAAAACGTTCCAAAAGCACCCCCTTCTCTTATCAGCATATAAATTGTGCACAACAGGCTGCGGCACCGAACCTTCCTTCTCAGATAGACATGCCATCACACTTTTCACTCTTGCAGCTCGGTTGAAAAGCTCCAGCAGCTGCTCCCGCAATAGCAAAAGGTTCTAGAAGTGAAAGCCAGTTTGGGGCTGCACCTTCTCCTTGCCGCATGTAAGCCACACCAAACTCCCTGATGCACTCTGTCCTCCCCTTCTCAAAGGAGTAGACGGTGGCATCAGGACACACCTGTGTCCCAGCAGCTGGGTGCCCAGCCGGGAGCAGGAGCAGGGCTGGGGCTGCTCCCAAAGTTGCCCCGCCCCAATGCCAGAGCCGGACATATGCTGAGGGGGGGCTGGATCAGGCTTTATTGTCCAGCTGCATGCCAGGAGTGAGCACAAAATCTACCTGCATTCTCTGCAGCATGCCATCCTGGAGCAGAGCCATTGCCAAAGGAAGCCGTGAGCCCGTGCCAAGCCAGTGCCGGAGTGGGATCCTAGCAGCACCTGTGGAAGCCGGGAGAGAGGAGCCCACCTGGAGCAGGTTCGTGCAGGATTAATCATCCCGTGGCTTCCCACCAGGGTCCTGTTGCTTCCAAAAGGCCCCACAGTGTCACTGTGGCCCCTCGGTTCCACCAGGTTCCATAGCGTCACTGTGGTGCCCAGGGTTCCGTCAGCTTCGCCAGCATCCCCACGGTCTGCAGAGCTCCCCGAGCTTCTGTGGTGTCACAGTGGAGGCAGGGTTGCATCAGGTTCCATAGCATCAGCACGGTCTCCAGGGCTCCCAGAGGTTCTGTGGTGTCACAGTGGAGGCAGGGTTGCATCAGGTTCCATAGCATCACCACAGTCTCCAGGGCTCCCTGAGCTTCTGTGGTGTCACAGTGGAGGCAGGGTTGCATCAGGTTCCATAGCATCAGCACGGTCTCCAGGGCTCCCAGAGGTTCTGTGGTGTCACAGAGGAGGCAGGGTTGCATCAGGTTCCATAGCATCACCACGGTCTCCAGGGCTCCAAGAGCTTCTGTGTTGTCACAGAGGAGGCAGGGTTGCATCAGGTTCAATAGCATCAGCACGGTCTCCAGGGCTCCCCTGAGCTTCTGTGGTGGTGTCACAGAGGAGCCAGGCTTCCTTGTAGTTCCCCAGCATCACAAAGGCTCTCCTGGGAGCCACGGGTCACAAAGCACCGTGGGCTCTGTGCAGCCCCGCTGTGTCACAATGGCCGCTGGCTTCCACGAGCCCCCGCAGTGTCCCAGTGGGCCCCGTGGCTTTAGGAGTGGGTGGCTGGGAGTTGGTGCCAGCGGCTGGGGGAGCAGCAGCAGGGACTGTGTGTGGACAGTGCCATGGCCACTTGTGTGGCCACTGGTGTCTCTGTGCCAGGCACAGCCGTGGTGTGTAACACCGGCTCTGGGTCCTTTGGCTGTGCAGGTGGCAGTCACGGCCTGGAGCAGGGCTGCTCCCGGGGGACAGCCTGGGGCAGGAGGCTGCTGGAGATTCATTCCCCACACTCCTTGTCATGAGGTGCTCAGAGTGATTGGAAAGGCTGTTGGCAGCAGGCAGTTCTCTGGGTTCAAGCTGTGGAGCTGTCAGCGGGAATGCAAAGGCCAAGCTGGTGAGCCTTTTGTCCTGGTGCCTTTAGTGTGTGAGCAGTCCCTGGTGCCGTTGTCTTTGGATCCTGAGTGTGGGAGAGGCAAGGCTTAGGATGGTGCGTAGAGCTGAGAAGGAAAGTGCCGAGAGCAGCGTGTGTGCTGCTGCTTTGAGGGGTGCAGTTGAAGTTGTAGGCAGCAAGAGCTTTCTTGTGAGCTCTGCTTTTGCCAGATGACTTCCATCTTACCCTCTTACCATCTTAGCCTCTCATTTTTGCATATCCCAAACCCCCTTCCAAACATCCAGCAGCTGCTTGTAAAGAAGAAGTCCTAGAACAAAAAGCCAGTGCTGCCTTTCATAGCCCCTTTGCTGTCTATGAAGTAGAGGAAAGAAGCTAGTGAGACGCACTTTCTTTCTCAACTCCATAGAGCGCATCCTTCTCTCAAGGTGGCAGAGTCCTTGGCGGAAGTGAAGCATCTGCAGCTGCAGTTCAGACTGAGAGATGTGCCAGGACAGGAAACATTTGCTGACCTTCCCTGTTCCCTGTGCAACATGATTCTCGCATCCCAGTCACTTTCACATACCTTCGGTATCCCTGAGTCCAAGCAGCTAAAGCTCACAGAGACAGAAGTGTCAGGAAGGAAAACGTTGCAAAAGCACCCCCTTCTCTTATCAGCATATAAATTGTGCACAACAGGCTGCGGCACCGAACCTTCCTTCTCAGATAGACATGCCATCACACTTTTCACTCTTGCAGCTCGGTTGAAAAGCTCCAGCAGCTGCTCCCGCAATAGCAAAAGGTTCTAGAAGTGAAAGCCAGTTTGGGGCTGCACCTTCTCCTTGCCGCATGTAAGCCACACCAAACTCCCTGATGCACTCTGTCCTCCCCTTCTCAAAGGAGTAGACGGTGGCATCAGGACACACCTGTGTCCCAGCAGCTGGGTGCCCAGCCGGGAGCAGGAGCAGGGCTGGGGCTGCTCCCAAAGTTGCCCCGCCCCAATGCCAGAGCCGGACATATGCTGAGGGGGGGCTGGATCAGGCTTTATTGTCCAGCTGCATGCCAGGAGTGAGCACAAAATCTACCTGCATTCTCTGCAGCATGCCATCCTGGAGCAGAGCCATTGCCAAAGGAAGCCGTGAGCCCGTGCCAAGCCAGTGCCGGAGTGGGATCCTAGCAGCACCTGTGGAAGCCGGGAGAGAGGAGCCCACCTGGAGCAGGTTCGTGCAGGATTAATCATCCCGTGGCTTCCCACCAGGGTCCTGTTGCTTCCAAAAGGCCCCACAGTGTCACTGTGGCCCCTCGGTTCCACCAGGTTCCATAGCGTCACTGTGGTGCCCAGGGTTCCGTCAGCTTCGCCAGCATCCCCACGGTCTGCAGAGCTCCCCGAGCTTCTGTGGTGTCACAGTGGAGGCAGGGTTGCATCAGGTTCCATAGCATCAGCACGGTCTCCAGGGCTCCCAGAGGTTCTGTGGTGTCACAGAGGAGGCAGGGTTGCATCAGGTTCCATAGCATCACCACGGTCTCCAGGGCTCCAAGAGCTTCTGTGTTGTCACAGAGGAGGCAGGGTTGCATCAGGTTCAATAGCATCAGCACGGTCTCCAGGGCTCCCCTGAGCTTCTGTGGTGGTGTCACAGAGGAGCCAGGCTTCCTTGTAGTTCCCCAGCATCACAAAGGCTCTCCTGGGAGCCACGGGTCACAAAGCACCGTGGGCTCTGTGCAGCCCCGCTGTGTCACAATGGCCGCTGGCTTCCACGAGCCCCCGCAGTGTCCCAGTGGGCCCCGTGGCTTTAGGAGTGGGTGGCTGGGAGTTGGTGCCAGCGGCTGGGGGAGCAGCAGCAGGGACTGTGTGTGGACAGTGCCATGGCCACTTGTGTGGCCACTGGTGTCTCTGTGTCAGGCACAGCCGTGGTGTGTAACACCGGCTCTGGGTCCTTTGGCTGTGCAGGTGGCAGTCACGGCCTGGAGCAGGGCTGCTCCCGGGGGACAGCCTGGGGCAGGAGGCTGCTGGAGATTCATTCCCCACACTCCTTGTCATGAGGTGCTCAGAGTGATTGGAAAGGCTGTTGGCAGCAGGCAGTTCTCTGGGTTCAAGCTGTGGAGCTGTCAGCGGGAATGCAAAGGCCAAGCTGGTGAGCCTTTTGTCCTGGTGCCTTTAGTGTGTGAGCAGTCCCTGGTGCCGTTGTCTTTGGATCCTGAGTGTGGGAGAGGCAAGGCTTAGGATGGTGCGTAGAGCTGAGAAGGAAAGTGCCGAGAGCAGCGTGTGTGCTGCTGCTTTGAGGGGTGCAGTTGAAGTTGTAGGCAGCAAGAGCTTTCTCAGCTGGCCCTTTTGTGAGCTCTGCTTTTGCCAGATGACTTCCATCTTACCCTCTTACCATCTTAGCCTCTCATTTTTGCATATCCCAAACCCCCTTCCAAACATCCAGCAGCTGCTTGTAAAGAAGAAGTCCTAGAACAAAAAGCCAGTGCTGCCTTTCATAGCCCCTTTGCTGTCTATGAAGTAGAGGAAAGAAGCTAGTGAGACGCACTTTCTTTCTCAACTCCATAGAGCGCATCCTTCTCTCAAGGTGGCAGAGTCCTTGGCGGAAGTGAAGCATCTGCAGCTGCAGTTCAGACTGAGAGATGTGCCAGGACAGGAAACATTTGCTGACCTTCCCTGTTCCCTGTGCAACATGATTCTCGCATCCCAGTCACTTTCACATACCTTCGGTATCCCTGAGTCCAAGCAGCTAAAGCTCACAGAGACAGAAGTGTCAGGAAGGAAAACGTTCCAAAAGCACCCCCTTCTCTTATCAGCATATAAATTGTGCACAACAGGCTGCGGCACCGAACCTTCCTTCTCAGATAGACATGCCATCACACTTTTCACTCTTGCAGCTCGGTTGAAAAGCTCCAGCAGCTGCTCCCGCAATAGCAAAAGGTTCTAGAAGTGAAAGCCAGTTTGGGGCTGCACCTTCTCCTTGCCGCATGTAAGCCACACCAAACTCCCTGATGCACTCTGTCCTCCCCTTCTCAAAGGAGTAGACGGTGGCATCAGGACACACCTGTGTCCCAGCAGCTGGGTGCCCAGCCGGGAGCAGGAGCAGGGCTGGGGCTGCTCCCAAAGTTGCCCCACCCCAATGCCAGAGCCGGACATATGCTGAGGGGGGGCTGGATCAGGCTTTATTGTCCAGCTGCATGCCAGGAGTGAGCACAAAATCTACCTGCATTCTCTGCAGCATGCCATCCTGGAGCAGAGCCATTGCCAAAGGAAGCCGTGAGCCCGTGCCAAGCCAGTGCCGGAGTGGGATCCTAGCAGCACCTGTGGAAGCCGGGAGAGAGGAGCCCACCTGGAGCAGGTTCGTGCAGGATTAATCATCCCGTGGCTTCCCACCAGGGTCCTGTTGCTTCCAAAAGGCCCCACAGTGTCACTGTGGCCCCTCGGTTCCACCAGGTTCCATAGCGTCACTGTGGTGCCCAGGGTTCCGTCAGCTTCGCCAGCATCCCCACGGTCTGCAGAGCTCCCCGAGCTTCTGTGGTGTCACAGTGGAGGCAGGGTTGCATCAGGTTCCATAGCATCAGCACGGTCTCCAGGGCTCCCAGAGGTTCTGTGGTGTCACAGTGGAGGCAGGGTTGCATCAGGTTCCATAGCATCACCACAGTCTCCAGGGCTCCCTGAGCTTCTGTGGTGTCACAGTGGAGGCAGGGTTGCATCAGGTTCCATAGCATCAGCACGGTCTCCAGGGCTCCCAGAGGTTCTGTGGTGTCACAGAGGAGGCAGGGTTGCATCAGGTTCCATAGCATCACCACGGTCTCCAGGGCTCCAAGAGCTTCTGTGGTGTCACAGAGGAGGCAGGGTTGCATCAGGTTCCATAGCATCAGCACGGTCTCCAGGGCTCCCCTGAGCTTCTGTGGTGGTGTCACAGAGGAGGCAGGCTTCCTTGTAGTTCCCCAGCATCACAAAGGCTCTCCTGGGAGCCACGGGTCACAAAGCACCGTGGGCTCTGTGCAGCCCCGCTGTGTCACAATGGCCGCTGGCTTCCACGAGCCCCCGCAGTGTCCCAGTGGGCCCCGTGGCTTTAGGAGTGGGTGGCTGGGAGTTGGTGCCAGCGGCTGGGGGAGCAGCAGCAGGGACTGTGTGTGGACAGTGCCATGGCCACTTGTGTGGCCACTGGTGTCTCTGTGCCAGGCACAGCCGTGGTGTGTAACACCGGCTCTGGGTCCTTTGGCTGTGCAGGTGGCAGTCACGGCCTGGAGCAGGGCTGCTCCCGGGGGACAGCCTGGGGCAGGAGGCTGCTGGAGATTCATTCCCCACACTCCTTGTCATGAGGTGCTCAGAGTGATTGGAAAGGCTGTTGGCAGCAGGCAGTTCTCTGGGTTCAAGCTGTGGAGCTGTCAGCGGGAATGCAAAGGCCAAGCTGGTGAGCCTTTTGTCCTGGTGCCTTTAGTGTGTGAGCAGTCCCTGGTGCCGTTGTCTTTGGATCCTGAGTGTGGGAGAGGCAAGGCTTAGGATGGTGCGTAGAGCTGAGAAGGAAAGTGCCGAGAGCAGCGTGTGTGCTGCTGCTTTGAGGGGTGCAGTTGAAGTTGTAGGCAGCAAGAGCTTTCTCAGCTGGCCCTTTTGTGAGCTCTGCTTTTGCCAGATGACTTCCATCTTACCCTCTTACCATCTTAGCCTCTCATTTTTGCATATCCCAAACCCCCTTCCAAACATCCAGCAGCTGCTTGTAAAGAAGAAGTCCTAGAACAAAAAGCCAGTGCTGTCTTTCATAGCCCCTTTGCTGTCTATGAAGTAGAGGAAAGAAGCTAGTGAGACGCACTTTCTTTCTCAACTCCATAGAGCGCATCCTTCTCTCAAGGTGGCAGAGTCCTTGGCGGAAGTGAAGCATCTGCAGCTGCAGTTCAGACTGAGAGATGTGCCAGGACAGGAAACATTTGCTGACCTTCCCTGTTCCCTGTGCAACATGATTCTCGCATCCCAGTCACTTTCACATACCTTCGGTATCCCTGAGTCCAAGCAGCTAAAGCTCACAGAGACAGAAGTGTCAGGAAGGAAAACGTTCCAAAAGCACCCCCTTCTCTTATCAGCATATAAATTGTGCACAACAGGCTGCGGCACCGAACCTTCCTTCTCAGATAGACATGCCATCACACTTTTCACTCTTGCAGCTCGGTTGAAAAGCTCCAGCAGCTGCTCCCGCAATAGCAAAAGGTTCTAGAAGTGAAAGCCAGTTTGGGGCTGCACCTTCTCCTTGCCGCATGTAAGCCACACCAAACTCCCTGATGCACTCTGTCCTCCCCTTCTCAAAGGAGTAGACGGTGGCATCAGGACACACCTGTGTCCCAGCAGCTGGGTGCCCAGCCGGGAGCAGGAGCAGGGCTGGGGCTGCTCCCAAAGTTGCCCCGCCCCAATGCCAGAGCCGGACATATGCTGAGGGGGGGCTGGATCAGGCTTTATTGTCCAGCTGCATGCCAGGAGTGAGCACAAAATCTACCTGCATTCTCTGCAGCATGCCATCCTGGAGCAGAGCCATTGCCAAAGGAAGCCGTGAGCCCGTGCCAAGCCAGTGCCGGAGTGGGATCCTAGCAGCACCTGTGGAAGCCGGGAGAGAGGAGCCCACCTGGAGCAGGTTCGTGCAGGATTAATCATCCCGTGGCTTCCCACCAGGGTCCTGTTGCTTCCAAAAGGCCCCACAGTGTCACTGTGGCCCCTCGGTTCCACCAGGTTCCATAGCGTCACTGTGGTGCCCAGGGTTCCGTCAGCTTCGCCAGCATCCCCACGGTCTGCAGAGCTCCCCGAGCTTCTGTGGTGTCACAGTGGAGGCAGGGTTGCATCAGGTTCCATAGCATCAGCACGGTCTCCAGGGCTCCCAGAGGTTCTGTGGTGTCACAGTGGAGGCAGGGTTGCATCAGGTTCCATAGCATCACCACAGTCTCCAGGGCTCCCTGAGCTTCTGTGGTGTCACAGTGGAGGCAGGGTTGCATCAGGTTCCATAGCATCAGCACGGTCTCCAGGGCTCCCAGAGGTTCTGTGGTGTCACAGAGGAGGCAGGGTTGCATCAGGTTCCATAGCATCACCACGGTCTCCAGGGCTCCAAGAGCTTCTGTGGTGTCACAGAGGAGGCAGGGTTGCATCAGGTTCAATAGCATCAGCACGGTCTCCAGGGCTCCCCTGAGCTTCTGTGGTGGTGTCACAGAGGAGCCAGGCTTCCTTGTAGTTCCCCAGCATCACAAAGGCTCTCCTGGGAGCCACGGGTCACAAAGCACCGTGGGCTCTGTGCAGCCCCGCTGTGTCACAATGGCCGCTGGCTTCCACGAGCCCCCGCAGTGTCCCAGTGGGCCCCGTGGCTTTAGGAGTGGGTGGCTGGGAGTTGGTGCCAGCGGCTGGGGGAGCAGCAGCAGGGACTGTGTGTGGACAGTGCCATGGCCACTTGTGTGGCCACTGGTGTCTCTGTGTCAGGCACAGCCGTGGTGTGTAACACCGGCTCTGGGTCCTTTGGCTGTGCAGGTGGCAGTCACGGCCTGGAGCAGGGCTGCTCCCGGGGGACAGCCTGGGGCAGGAGGCTGCTGGAGATTCATTCCCCACACTCCTTGTCATGAGGTGCTCAGAGTGATTGGAAAGGCTGTTGGCAGCAGGCAGTTCTCTGGGTTCAAGCTGTGGAGCTGTCAGCGGGAATGCAAAGGCCAAGCTGGTGAGCCTTTTGTCCTGGTGCCTTTAGTGTGTGAGCAGTCCCTGGTGCCGTTGTCTTTGGATCCTGAGTGTGGGAGAGGCAAGGCTTAGGATGGTGCGTAGAGCTGAGAAGGAAAGTGCCGAGAGCAGCGTGTGTGCTGCTGCTTTGAGGGGTGCAGTTGAAGTTGTAGGCAGCAAGAGCTTTCTCAGCTGGCCCTTTTGTGAGCTCTGCTTTTGCCAGATGACTTCCATCTTACCCTCTTACCATCTTAGCCTCTCATTTTTGCATATCCCAAACCCCCTTCCAAACATCCAGCAGCTGCTTGTAAAGAAGAAGTCCTAGAACAAAAAGCCAGTGCTGCCTTTCATAGCCCCTTTGCTGTCTATGAAGTAGAGGAAAGAAGCTAGTGAGACGCACTTTCTTTCTCAACTCCATAGAGCGCATCCTTCTCTCAAGGTGGCAGAGTCCTTGGCGGAAGTGAAGCATCTGCAGCTGCAGTTCAGACTGAGAGATGTGCCAGGACAGGAAACATTTGCTGACCTTCCCTGTTCCCTGTGCAACATGATTCTCGCATCCCAGTCACTTTCACATACCTTCGGTATCCCTGAGTCCAAGCAGCTAAAGCTCACAGAGACAGAAGTGTCAGGAAGGAAAACGTTGCAAAAGCACCCCCTTCTCTTATCAGCATATAAATTGTGCACAACAGGCTGCGGCACCGAACCTTCCTTCTCAGATAGACATGCCATCACACTTTTCACTCTTGCAGCTCGGTTGAAAAGCTCCAGCAGCTGCTCCCGCAATAGCAAAAGGTTCTAGAAGTGAAAGCCAGTTTGGGGCTGCACCTTCTCCTTGCCGCATGTAAGCCACACCAAACTCCCTGATGCACTCTGTCCTCCCCTTCTCAAAGGAGTAGACGGTGGCATCAGGACACACCTGTGTCCCAGCAGCTGGGTGCCCAGCCGGGAGCAGGAGCAGGGCTGGGGCTGCTCCCAAAGTTGCCCCGCCCCAATGCCAGAGCCGGACATATGCTGAGGGGGGGCTGGATCAGGCTTTATTGTCCAGCTGCATGCCAGGAGTGAGCACAAAATCTACCTGCATTCTCTGCAGCATGCCATCCTGGAGCAGAGCCATTGCCAAAGGAAGCCGTGAGCCCGTGCCAAGCCAGTGCCGGAGTGGGATCCTAGCAGCACCTGTGGAAGCCGGGAGAGAGGAGCCCACCTGGAGCAGGTTCGTGCAGGATTAATCATCCCGTGGCTTCCCACCAGGGTCCTGTTGCTTCCAAAAGGCCCCACAGTGTCACTGTGGCCCCTCGGTTCCACCAGGTTCCATAGCGTCACTGTGGTGCCCAGGGTTCCGTCAGCTTCGCCAGCATCCCCACGGTCTGCAGAGCTCCCCGAGCTTCTGTGGTGTCACAGTGGAGGCAGGGTTGCATCAGGTTCCATAGCATCAGCACGGTCTCCAGGGCTCCCAGAGGTTCTGTGGTGTCACAGTGGAGGCAGGGTTGCATCAGGTTCCATAGCATCACCACAGTCTCCAGGGCTCCCTGAGCTTCTGTGGTGTCACAGTGGAGGCAGGGTTGCATCAGGTTCCATAGCATCAGCACGGTCTCCAGGGCTCCCAGAGGTTCTGTGGTGTCACAGAGGAGGCAGGGTTGCATCAGGTTCCATAGCATCACCACGGTCTCCAGGGCTCCAAGAGCTTCTGTGGTGTCACAGAGGAGGCAGGGTTGCATCAGGTTCAATAGCATCAGCACGGTCTCCAGGGCTCCCCTGAGCTTCTGTGGTGGTGTCACAGAGGAGCCAGGCTTCCTTGTAGTTCCCCAGCATCACAAAGGCTCTCCTGGGAGCCACGGGTCACAAAGCACCGTGGGCTCTGTGCAGCCCCGCTGTGTCACAATGGCCGCTGGCTTCCACGAGCCCCCGCAGTGTCCCAGTGGGCCCCGTGGCTTTAGGAGTGGGTGGCTGGGAGTTGGTGCCAGCGGCTGGGGGAGCAGCAGCAGGGACTGTGTGTGGACAGTGCCATGGCCACTTGTGTGGCCACTGGTGTCTCTGTGCCAGGCACAGCCGTGGTGTGTAACACCGGCTCTGGGTCCTTTGGCTGTGCAGGTGGCAGTCACGGCCTGGAGCAGGGCTGCTCCCGGGGGACAGCCTGGGGCAGGAGGCTGCTGGAGATTCATTCCCCACACTCCTTGTCATGAGGTGCTCAGAGTGATTGGAAAGGCTGTTGGCAGCAGGCAGTTCTCTGGGTTCAAGCTGTGGAGCTGTCAGCGGGAATGCAAAGGCCAAGCTGGTGAGCCTTTTGTCCTGGTGCCTTTAGTGTGTGAGCAGTCCCTGGTGCCGTTGTCTTTGGATCCTGAGTGTGGGAGAGGCAAGGCTTAGGATGGTGCGTAGAGCTGAGAAGGAAAGTGCCGAGAGCAGCGTGTGTGCTGCTGCTTTGAGGGGTGCAGTTGAAGTTGTAGGCAGCAAGAGCTTTCTCAGCTGGCCCTTTTGTGAGCTCTGCTTTTGCCAGATGACTTCCATCTTACCCTCTTACCATCTTAGCCTCTCATTTTTGCATATCCCAAACCCCCTTCCAAACATCCAGCAGCTGCTTGTAAAGAAGAAGTCCTAGAACAAAAAGCCAGTGCTGCCTTTCATAGCCCCTTTGCTGTCTATGAAGTAGAGGAAAGAAGCTAGTGAGACGCACTTTCTTTCTCAACTCCATAGAGCGCATCCTTCTCTCAAGGTGGCAGAGTCCTTGGCGGAAGTGAAGCATCTGCAGCTGCAGTTCAGACTGAGAGATGTGCCAGGACAGGAAACATTTGCTGACCTTCCCTGTTCCCTGTGCAACATGATTCTCGCATCCCAGTCACTTTCACATACCTTCGGTATCCCTGAGTCCAAGCAGCTAAAGCTCACAGAGACAGAAGTGTCAGGAAGGAAAACGTTGCAAAAGCACCCCCTTCTCTTATCAGCATATAAATTGTGCACAACAGGCTGCGGCACCGAACCTTCCTTCTCAGATAGACATGCCATCACACTTTTCACTCTTGCAGCTCGGTTGAAAAGCTCCAGCAGCTGCTCCCGCAATAGCAAAAGGTTCTAGAAGTGAAAGCCAGTTTGGGGCTGCACCTTCTCCTTGCCGCATGTAAGCCACACCAAACTCCCTGATGCACTCTGTCCTCCCCTTCTCAAAGGAGTAGACGGTGGCATCAGGACACACCTGTGTCCCAGCAGCTGGGTGCCCAGCCGGGAGCAGGAGCAGGGCTGGGGCTGCTCCCAAAGTTGCCCCGCCCCAATGCCAGAGCCGGACATATGCTGAGGGGGGGCTGGATCAGGCTTTATTGTCCAGCTGCATGCCAGGAGTGAGCACAAAATCTACCTGCATTCTCTGCAGCATGCCATCCTGGAGCAGAGCCATTGCCAAAGGAAGCCGTGAGCCCGTGCCAAGCCAGTGCCGGAGTGGGATCCTAGCAGCACCTGTGGAAGCCGGGAGAGAGGAGCCCACCTGGAGCAGGTTCGTGCAGGATTAATCATCCCGTGGCTTCCCACCAGGGTCCTGTTGCTTCCAAAAGGCCCCACAGTGTCACTGTGGCCCCTCGGTTCCACCAGGTTCCATAGCGTCACTGTGGTGCCCAGGGTTCCGTCAGCTTCGCCAGCATCCCCACGGTCTGCAGAGCTCCCCGAGCTTCTGTGGTGTCACAGTGGAGGCAGGGTTGCATCAGGTTCCATAGCATCAGCACGGTCTCCAGGGCTCCCAGAGGTTCTGTGGTGTCACAGTGGAGGCAGGGTTGCATCAGGTTCCATAGCATCACCACAGTCTCCAGGGCTCCCTGAGCTTCTGTGGTGTCACAGTGGAGGCAGGGTTGCATCAGGTTCCATAGCATCAGCACGGTCTCCAGGGCTCCCAGAGGTTCTGTGGTGTCACAGAGGAGGCAGGGTTGCATCAGGTTCCATAGCATCACCACGGTCTCCAGGGCTCCAAGAGCTTCTGTGGTGTCACAGAGGAGGCAGGGTTGCATCAGGTTCAATAGCATCAGCACGGTCTCCAGGGCTCCCCTGAGCTTCTGTGGTGGTGTCACAGAGGAGCCAGGCTTCCTTGTAGTTCCCCAGCATCACAAAGGCTCTCCTGGGAGCCACGGGTCACAAAGCACCGTGGGCTCTGTGCAGCCCCGCTGTGTCACAATGGCCGCTGGCTTCCACGAGCCCCCGCAGTGTCCCAGTGGGCCCCGTGGCTTTAGGAGTGGGTGGCTGGGAGTTGGTGCCAGCGGCTGGGGGAGCAGCAGCAGGGACTGTGTGTGGACAGTGCCATGGCCACTTGTGTGGCCACTGGTGTCTCTGTGCCAGGCACAGCCGTGGTGTGTAACACCGGCTCTGGGTCCTTTGGCTGTGCAGGTGGCAGTCACGGCCTGGAGCAGGGCTGCTCCCGGGGGACAGCCTGGGGCAGGAGGCTGCTGGAGATTCATTCCCCACACTCCTTGTCATGAGGTGCTCAGAGTGATTGGAAAGGCTGTTGGCAGCAGGCAGTTCTCTGGGTTCAAGCTGTGGAGCTGTCAGCGGGAATGCAAAGGCCAAGCTGGTGAGCCTTTTGTCCTGGTGCCTTTAGTGTGTGAGCAGTCCCTGGTGCCGTTGTCTTTGGATCCTGAGTGTGGGAGAGGCAAGGCTTAGGATGGTGCGTAGAGCTGAGAAGGAAAGTGCCGAGAGCAGCGTGTGTGCTGCTGCTTTGAGGGGTGCAGTTGAAGTTGTAGGCAGCAAGAGCTTTCTCAGCTGGCCCTTTTGTGAGCTCTGCTTTTGCCAGATGACTTCCATCTTACCCTCTTACCATCTTAGCCTCTCATTTTTGCATATCCCAAACCCCCTTCCAAACATCCAGCAGCTGCTTGTAAAGAAGAAGTCCTAGAACAAAAAGCCAGTGCTGCCTTTCATAGCCCCTTTGCTGTCTATGAAGTAGAGGAAAGAAGCTAGTGAGACGCACTTTCTTTCTCAACTCCATAGAGCGCATCCTTCTCTCAAGGTGGCAGAGTCCTTGGCGGAAGTGAAGCATCTGCAGCTGCAGTTCAGACTGAGAGATGTGCCAGGACAGGAAACATTTGCTGACCTTCCCTGTTCCCTGTGCAACATGATTCTCGCATCCCAGTCACTTTCACATACCTTCGGTATCCCTGAGTCCAAGCAGCTAAAGCTCACAGAGACAGAAGTGTCAGGAAGGAAAACGTTCCAAAAGCACCCCCTTCTCTTATCAGCATATAAATTGTGCACAACAGGCTGCGGCACCGAACCTTCCTTCTCAGATAGACATGCCATCACACTTTTCACTCTTGCAGCTCGGTTGAAAAGCTCCAGCAGCTGCTCCCGCAATAGCAAAAGGTTCTAGAAGTGAAAGCCAGTTTGGGGCTGCACCTTCTCCTTGCCGCATGTAAGCCACACCAAACTCCCTGATGCACTCTGTCCTCCCCTTCTCAAAGGAGTAGACGGTGGCATCAGGACACACCTGTGTCCCAGCAGCTGGGTGCCCAGCCGGGAGCAGGAGCAGGGCTGGGGCTGCTCCCAAAGTTGCCCCGCCCCAATGCCAGAGCCGGACATATGCTGAGGGGGGGCTGGATCAGGCTTTATTGTCCAGCTGCATGCCAGGAGTGAGCACAAAATCTACCTGCATTCTCTGCAGCATGCCATCCTGGAGCAGAGCCATTGCCAAAGGAAGCCGTGAGCCCGTGCCAAGCCAGTGCCGGAGTGGGATCCTAGCAGCACCTGTGGAAGCCGGGAGAGAGGAGCCCACCTGGAGCAGGTTCGTGCAGGATTAATCATCCCGTGGCTTCCCACCAGGGTCCTGTTGCTTCCAAAAGGCCCCACAGTGTCACTGTGGCCCCTCGGTTCCACCAGGTTCCATAGCGTCACTGTGGTGCCCAGGGTTCCGTCAGCTTCGCCAGCATCCCCACGGTCTGCAGAGCTCCCCGAGCTTCTGTGGTGTCACAGTGGAGGCAGGGTTGCATCAGGTTCCATAGCATCAACACGGTCTCCAGGGCTCCCAGAGGTTCTGTGGTGTCACAGTGGAGGCAGGGTTGCATCAGGTTCCATAGCATCACCACAGTCTCCAGGGCTCCCTGAGCTTCTGTGGTGTCACAGTGGAGGCAGGGTTGCATCAGGTTCCATAGCATCAGCACGGTCTCCAGGGCTCCCAGAGGTTCTGTGGTGTCACAGAGGAGGCAGGGTTGCATCAGGTTCCATAGCATCACCACGGTCTCCAGGGCTCCAAGAGCTTCTGTGGTGTCACAGAGGAGGCAGGGTTGCATCAGGTTCAATAGCATCAGCACGGTCTCCAGGGCTCCCCTGAGCTTCTGTGGTGGTGTCACAGAGGAGCCAGGCTTCCTTGTAGTTCCCCAGCATCACAAAGGCTCTCCTGGGAGCCACGGGTCACAAAGCACCGTGGGCTCTGTGCAGCCCCGCTGTGTCACAATGGCCGCTGGCTTCCACGAGCCCCCGCAGTGTCCCAGTGGGCCCCGTGGCTTTAGGAGTGGGTGGCTGGGAGTTGGTGCCAGCGGCTGGGGGAGCAGCAGCAGGGACTGTGTGTGGACAGTGCCATGGCCACTTGTGTGGCCACTGGTGTCTCTGTGCCAGGCACAGCCGTGGTGTGTAACACCGGCTCTGGGTCCTTTGGCTGTGCAGGTGGCAGTCACGGCCTGGAGCAGGGCTGCTCCCGGGGGACAGCCTGGGGCAGGAGGCTGCTGGAGATTCATTCCCCACACTCCTTGTCATGAGGTGCTCAGAGTGATTGGAAAGGCTGTTGGCAGCAGGCAGTTCTCTGGGTTCAAGCTGTGGAGCTGTCAGCGGGAATGCAAAGGCCAAGCTGGTGAGCCTTTTGTCCTGGTGCCTTTAGTGTGTGAGCAGTCCCTGGTGCCGTTGTCTTTGGATCCTGAGTGTGGGAGAGGCAAGGCTTAGGATGGTGCGTAGAGCTGAGAAGGAAAGTGCCGAGAGCAGCGTGTGTGCTGCTGCTTTGAGGGGTGCAGTTGAAGTTGTAGGCAGCAAGAGCTTTCTCAGCTGGCCCTTTTGTGAGCTCTGCTTTTGCCAGATGACTTCCATCTTACCCTCTTACCATCTTAGCCTCTCATTTTTGCATATCCCAAACCCCCTTCCAAACATCCAGCAGCTGCTTGTAAAGAAGAAGTCCTAGAACAAAAAGCCAGTGCTGCCTTTCATAGCCCCTTTGCTGTCTATGAAGTAGAGGAAAGAAGCTAGTGAGACGCACTTTCTTTCTCAACTCCATAGAGCGCATCCTTCTCTCAAGGTGGCAGAGTCCTTGGCGGAAGTGAAGCATCTGCAGCTGCAGTTCAGACTGAGAGATGTGCCAGGACAGGAAACATTTGCTGACCTTCCCTGTTCCCTGTGCAACATGATTCTCGCATCCCAGTCACTTTCACATACCTTCGGTATCCCTGAGTCCAAGCAGCTAAAGCTCACAGAGACAGAAGTGTCAGGAAGGAAAACGTTGCAAAAGCACCCCCTTCTCTTATCAGCATATAAATTGTGCACAACAGGCTGCGGCACCGAACCTTCCTTCTCAGATAGACATGCCATCACACTTTTCACTCTTGCAGCTCGGTTGAAAAGCTCCAGCAGCTGCTCCCGCAATAGCAAAAGGTTCTAGAAGTGAAAGCCAGTTTGGGGCTGCACCTTCTCCTTGCCGCATGTAAGCCACACCAAACTCCCTGATGCACTCTGTCCTCCCCTTCTCAAAGGAGTAGACGGTGGCATCAGGACACACCTGTGTCCCAGCAGCTGGGTGCCCAGCCGGGAGCAGGAGCAGGGCTGGGGCTGCTCCCAAAGTTGCCCCGCCCCAATGCCAGAGCCGGACATATGCTGAGGGGGGGCTGGATCAGGCTTTATTGTCCAGCTGCATGCCAGGAGTGAGCACAAAATCTACCTGCATTCTCTGCAGCATGCCATCCTGGAGCAGAGCCATTGCCAAAGGAAGCCGTGAGCCCGTGCCAAGCCAGTGCCGGAGTGGGATCCTAGCAGCACCTGTGGAAGCCGGGAGAGAGGAGCCCACCTGGAGCAGGTTCGTGCAGGATTAATCATCCCGTGGCTTCCCACCAGGGTCCTGTTGCTTCCAAAAGGCCCCACAGTGTCACTGTGGCCCCTCGGTTCCACCAGGTTCCATAGCGTCACTGTGGTGCCCAGGGTTCCATCAGCTTCGCCAGCATCCCCACGGTCTGCAGAGCTCCCCGAGCTTCTGTGGTGTCACAGTGGAGGCAGGGTTGCATCAGGTTCCATAGCATCAGCACGGTCTCCAGGGCTCCCAGAGGTTCTGTGGTGTCACAGTGGAGGCAGGGTTGCATCAGGTTCCATAGCATCACCACAGTCTCCAGGGCTCCCTGAGCTTCTGTGGTGTCACAGTGGAGGCAGGGTTGCATCAGGTTCCATAGCATCAGCACGGTCTCCAGGGCTCCCAGAGGTTCTGTGGTGTCACAGAGGAGGCAGGGTTGCATCAGGTTCCATAGCATCACCACGGTCTCCAGGGCTCCAAGAGCTTCTGTGGTGTCACAGAGGAGGCAGGGTTGCATCAGGTTCAATAGCATCACCACGGTCTCCAGGGCTCCCCTGAGCTTCTGTGGTGGTGTCACAGAGGAGCCAGGCTTCCTTGTAGTTCCCCAGCATCACAAAGGCTCTCCTGGGAGCCACGGGTCACAAAGCACCGTGGGCTCTGTGCAGCCCCGCTGTGTCACAATGGCCGCTGGCTTCCACGAGCCCCCGCAGTGTCCCAGTGGGCCCCGTGGCTTTAGGAGTGGGTGGCTGGGAGTTGGTGCCAGCGGCTGGGGGAGCAGCAGCAGGGACTGTGTGTGGACAGTGCCATGGCCACTTGTGTGGCCACTGGTGTCTCTGTGCCAGGCACAGCCGTGGTGTGTAACACCGGCTCTGGGTCCTTTGGCTGTGCAGGTGGCAGTCACGGCCTGGAGCAGGGCTGCTCCCGGGGGACAGCCTGGGGCAGGAGGCTGCTGGAGATTCATTCCCCACACTCCTTGTCATGAGGTGCTCAGAGTGATTGGAAAGGCTGTTGGCAGCAGGCAGTTCTCTGGGTTCAAGCTGTGGAGCTGTCAGCGGGAATGCAAAGGCCAAGCTGGTGAGCCTTTTGTCCTGGTGCCTTTAGTGTGTGAGCAGTCCCTGGTGCCGTTGTCTTTGGATCCTGAGTGTGGGAGAGGCAAGGCTTAGGATGGTGCGTAGAGCTGAGAAGGAAAGTGCCGAGAGCAGCGTGTGTGCTGCTGCTTTGAGGGGTGCAGTTGAAGTTGTAGGCAGCAAGAGCTTTCTCAGCTGGCCCTTTTGTGAGCTCTGCTTTTGCCAGATGACTTCCATCTTACCCTCTTACCATCTTAGCCTCTCATTTTTGCATATCCCAAACCCCCTTCCAAACATCCAGCAGCTGCTTGTAAAGAAGAAGTCCTAGAACAAAAAGCCAGTGCTGCCTTTCATAGCCCCTTTGCTGTCTATGAAGTAGAGGAAAGAAGCTAGTGAGACGCACTTTCTTTCTCAACTCCATAGAGCGCATCCTTCTCTCAAGGTGGCAGAGTCCTTGGCGGAAGTGAAGCATCTGCAGCTGCAGTTCAGACTGAGAGATGTGCCAGGACAGGAAACATTTGCTGACCTTCCCTGTTCCCTGTGCAACATGATTCTCGCATCCCAGTCACTTTCACATACCTTCGGTATCCCTGAGTCCAAGCAGCTAAAGCTCACAGAGACAGAAGTGTCAGGAAGGAAAACGTTCCAAAAGCACCCCCTTCTGTTATCAGCATATAAATTGTGCACAACAGGCTGCGGCACCGAACCTTCCTTCTCAGATAGACATGCCATCACACTTTTCACTCTTGCAGCTCGGTTGAAAAGCTCCAGCAGCTGCTCCCGCAATAGCAAAAGGTTCTAGAAGTGAAAGCCAGTTTGGGGCTGCACCTTCTCCTTGCCGCATGTAAGCCACACCAAACTCCCTGATGCACTCTGTCCTCCCCTTCTCAAAGGAGTAGACGGTGGCATCAGGACACACCTGTGTCCCAGCAGCTGGGTGCCCAGCCGGGAGCAGGAGCAGGGCTGGGGCTGCTCCCAAAGTTGCCCCGCCCCAATGCCAGAGCCGGACATATGCTGAGGGGGGGCTGGATCAGGCTTTATTGTCCAGCTGCATGCCAGGAGTGAGCACAAAATCTACCTGCATTCTCTGCAGCATGCCATCCTGGAGCAGAGCCATTGCCAAAGGAAGCCGTGAGCCCGTGCCAAGCCAGTGCCGGAGTGGGATCCTAGCAGCACCTGTGGAAGCCGGGAGAGAGGAGCCCACCTGGAGCAGGTTCGTGCAGGATTAATCATCCCGTGGCTTCCCACCAGGGTCCTGTTGCTTCCAAAAGGCCCCACAGTGTCACTGTGGCCCCTCGGTTCCACCAGGTTCCATAGCGTCACTGTGGTGCCCAGGGTTCCGTCAGCTTCGCCAGCATCCCCACGGTCTGCAGAGCTCCCCGAGCTTCTGTGGTGTCACAGTGGAGGCAGGGTTGCATCAGGTTCCATAGCATCAGCACGGTCTCCAGGGCTCCCAGAGGTTCTGTGGTGTCACAGTGGAGGCAGGGTTGCATCAGGTTCCATAGCATCACCACAGTCTCCAGGGCTCCCTGAGCTTCTGTGGTGTCACAGTGGAGGCAGGGTTGCATCAGGTTCCATAGCATCAGCACGGTCTCCAGAGCTCCCAGAGGTTCTGTGGTGTCACAGAGGAGGCAGGGTTGCATCAGGTTCCATAGCATCACCACGGTCTCCAGGGCTCCAAGAGCTTCTGTGGTGTCACAGAGGAGGCAGGGTTGCATCAGGTTCAATAGCATCAGCACGGTCTCCAGGGCTCCCCTGAGCTTCTGTGGTGGTGTCACAGAGGAGCCAGGCTTCCTTGTAGTTCCCCAGCATCACAAAGGCTCTCCTGGGAGCCACGGGTCACAAAGCACCGTGGGCTCTGTGCAGCCCCGCTGTGTCACAATGGCCGCTGGCTTCCACGAGCCCCCGCAGTGTCCCAGTGGGCCCCGTGGCTTTAGGAGTGGGTGGCTGGGAGTTGGTGCCAGCGGCTGGGGGAGCAGCAGCAGGGACTGTGTGTGGACAGTGCCATGGCCACTTGTGTGGCCACTGGTGTCTCTGTGCCAGGCACAGCCGTGGTGTGTAACACCGGCTCTGGGTCCTTTGGCTGTGCAGGTGGCAGTCACGGCCTGGAGCAGGGCTGCTCCCGGGGGACAGCCTGGGGCAGGAGGCTGCTGGAGATTCATTCCCCACACTCCTTGTCATGAGGTGCTCAGAGTGATTGGAAAGGCTGTTGGCAGCAGGCAGTTCTCTGGGTTCAAGCTGTGGAGCTGTCAGCGGGAATGCAAAGGCCAAGCTGGTGAGCCTTTTGTCCTGGTGCCTTTAGTGTGTGAGCAGTCCCTGGTGCCGTTGTCTTTGGATCCTGAGTGTGGGAGAGGCAAGGCTTAGGATGGTGCGTAGAGCTGAGAAGGAAAGTGCCGAGAGCAGCGTGTGTGCTGCTGCTTTGAGGGGTGCAGTTGAAGTTGTAGGCAGCAAGAGCTTTCTCAGCTGGCCCTTTTGTGAGCTCTGCTTTTGCCAGATGACTTCCATCTTACCCTCTTACCATCTTAGCCTCTCATTTTTGCATATCCCAAACCCCCTTCCAAACATCCAGCAGCTGCTTGTAAAGAAGAAGTCCTAGAACAAAAAGCCAGTGCTGCCTTTCATAGCCCCTTTGCTGTCTATGAAGTAGAGGAAAGAAGCTAGTGAGACGCACTTTCTTTCTCAACTCCATAGAGCGCATCCTTCTCTCAAGGTGGCAGAGTCCTTGGCGGAAGTGAAGCATCTGCAGCTGCAGTTCAGACTGAGAGATGTGCCAGGACAGGAAACATTTGCTGACCTTCCCTGTTCCCTGTGCAACATGATTCTCGCATCCCAGTCACTTTCACATACCTTCGGTATCCCTGAGTCCAAGCAGCTAAAGCTCACAGAGACAGAAGTGTCAGGAAGGAAAACGTTCCAAAAGCACCCCCTTCTCTTATCAGCATATAAATTGTGCACAACAGGCTGCGGCACCGAACCTTCCTTCTCAGATAGACATGCCATCACACTTTTCACTCTTGCAGCTCGGTTGAAAAGCTCCAGCAGCTGCTCCCGCAATAGCAAAAGGTTCTAGAAGTGAAAGCCAGTTTGGGGCTGCACCTTCTCCTTGCCGCATGTAAGCCACACCAAACTCCCTGATGCACTCTGTCCTCCCCTTCTCAAAGGAGTAGACGGTGGCATCAGGACACACCTGTGTCCCAGCAGCTGGGTGCCCAGCCGGGAGCAGGAGCAGGGCTGGGGCTGCTCCCAAAGTTGCCCCGCCCCAATGCCAGAGCCGGACATATGCTGAGGGGGGGCTGGATCAGGCTTTATTGTCCAGCTGCATGCCAGGAGTGAGCACAAAATCTACCTGCATTCTCTGCAGCATGCCATCCTGGAGCAGAGCCATTGCCAAAGGAAGCCGTCAGCCCGTGCCAAGCCAGTGCCGGAGTGGGATCCTAGCAGCACCTGTGGAAGCCGGGAGAGAGGAGCCCACCTGGAGCAGGTTCGTGCAGGATTAATCATCCCGTGGCTTCCCACCAGGGTCCTGTTGCTTCCAAAAGGCCCCACAGTGTCACTGTGGCCCCTCGGTTCCACCAGGTTCCATAGCGTCACTGTGGTGCCCAGGGTTCCGTCAGCTTCGCCAGCATCCCCACGGTCTGCAGAGCTCCCCGAGCTTCTGTGGTGTCACAGTGGAGGCAGGGTTGCATCAGGTTCCATAGCATCAGCACGGTCTCCAGGGCTCCCAGAGGTTCTGTGGTGTCACAGTGGAGGCAGGGTTGCATCAGGTTCCATAGCATCACCACAGTCTCCAGGGCTCCCTGAGCTTCTGTGGTGTCACAGTGGAGGCAGGGTTGCATCAGGTTCCATAGCATCAGCACGGTCTCCAGGGCTCCCAGAGGTTCTGTGGTGTCACAGAGGAGGCAGGGTTGCATCAGGTTCCATAGCATCACCACGGTCTCCAGGGCTCCAAGAGCTTCTGTGGTGTCACAGAGGAGGCAGGGTTGCATCAGGTTCAATAGCATCAGCACGGTCTCCAGGGCTCCCCTGAGCTTCTGTGGTGGTGTCACAGAGGAGCCAGGCTTCCTTGTAGTTCCCCAGCATCACAAAGGCTCTCCTGGGAGCCACGGGTCACAAAGCACCGTGGGCTCTGTGCAGCCCCGCTGTGTCACAATGGCCGCTGGCTTCCACGAGCCCCCGCAGTGTCCCAGTGGGCCCCGTGGCTTTAGGAGTTGGTGGCTGGGAGTTGGTGCCAGCGGCTGGGGGAGCAGCAGCAGGGACTGTGTGTGGACAGTGCCATGGCCACTTGTGTGGCCACTGGTGTCTCTGTGCCAGGCACAGCCGTGGTGTGTAACACCGGCTCTGGGTCCTTTGGCTGTGCAGGTGGCAGTCACGGCCTGGAGCAGGGCTGCTCCCGGGGGACAGCCTGGGGCAGGAGGCTGCTGGAGATTCATTCCCCACACTCCTTGTCATGAGGTGCTCAGAGTGATTGGAAAGGCTGTTGGCAGCAGGCAGTTCTCTGGGTTCAAGCTGTGGAGCTGTCAGCGGGAATGCAAAGGCCAAGCTGCTGAGCCTTTTGTCCTGGTGCCTTTAGTGTGTGAGCAGTCCCTGGTGCCGTTGTCTTTGGATCCTGAGTGTGGGAGAGGCAAGGCTTAGGATGGTGCGTAGAGCTGAGAAGGAAAGTGCCGAGAGCAGCATGTGTGCTGCTGCTTTGAGGGGTGCAGTTGAAGTTGTAGGCAGCAAGAGCTTTCTCAGCTGGCCCTTTTGTGAGCTCTGCTTTTGCCAGATGACTTCCATCTTACCCTCTTACCATCTTAGCCTCTCATTTTTGCATATCCCAAACCCCCTTCCAAACATCCAGCAGCTGCTTGTAAAGAAGAAGTCCTAGAACAAAAAGCCAGTGCTGCCTTTCATAGCCCCTTTGCTGTCTATGAAGTAGAGGAAAGAAGCTAGTGAGACGCACTTTCTTTCTCAACTCCATAGAGCGCATCCTTCTCTCAAGGTGGCAGAGTCCTTGGCGGAAGTGAAGCATCTGCAGCTGCAGTTCAGACTGAGAGATGTGCCAGGACAGGAAACATTTGCTGACCTTCCCTGTTCCCTGTGCAACATGATTCTCGCATCCCAGTCACTTTCACATACCTTCGGTATCCCTGAGTCCAAGCAGCTAAAGCTCACAGAGACAGAAGTGTCAGGAAGGGAAACGTTCCAAAAGCACCCCCTTCTCTTATCAGCATATAAATTGTGCACAACAGGCTGCGGCACCGAACCTTCCTTCTCAGATAGACATGCCATCACACTTTTCACTCTTGCAGCTCGGTTGAAAAGCTCCAGCAGCTGCTCCCGCAATAGCAAAAGGTTCTAGAAGTGAAAGCCAGTTTGGGGCTGCACCTTCTCCTTGCCGCATGTAAGCCACACCAAACTCCCTGATGCACTCTGTCCTCCCCTTCTCAAAGGAGTAGACGGTGGCATCAGGACACACCTGTGTCCCAGCAGCTGGGTGCCCAGCCGGGAGCAGGAGCAGGGCTGGGGCTGCTCCCAAAGTTGCCCCGCCCCAATGCCAGAGCCGGACATATGCTGAGGGGGGGCTGGATCAGGCTTTATTGTCCAGCTGCATGCCAGGAGTGAGCACAAAATCTACCTGCATTCTCTGCAGCATGCCATCCTGGAGCAGAGCCATTGCCAAAGGAAGCCGTCAGCCCGTGCCAAGCCAGTGCCGGAGTGGGATCCTAGCAGCACCTGTGGAAGCCGGGAGAGAGGAGCCCACCTGGAGCAGGTTCGTGCAGGATTAATCATCCCGTGGCTTCCCACCAGGGTCCTGTTGCTTCCAAAAGGCCCCACAGTGTCACTGTGGCCCCTCGGTTCCACCAGGTTCCATAGCGTCACTGTGGTGCCCAGGGTTCCGTCAGCTTCGCCAGCATCCCCACGGTCTGCAGAGCTCCCCGAGCTTCTGTGGTGTCACAGTGGAGGCAGGGTTGCATCAGGTTCCATAGCATCAGCACGGTCTCCAGGGCTCCCAGAGGTTCTGTGGTGTCACAGTGGAGGCAGGGTTGCATCAGGTTCCATAGCATCACCACAGTCTCCAGGGCTCCCTGAGCTTCTGTGGTGTCACAGTGGAGGCAGGGTTGCATCAGGTTCCATAGCATCAGCACGGTCTCCAGGGCTCCCAGAGGTTCTGTGGTGTCACAGAGGAGGCAGGGTTGCATCAGGTTCCATAGCATCACCACGGTCTCCAGGGCTCCAAGAGCTTCTGTGGTGTCACAGAGGAGGCAGGGTTGCATCAGGTTCAATAGCATCAGCACGGTCTCCAGGGCTCCCCTGAGCTTCTGTGGTGGTGTCACAGAGGAGCCAGGCTTCCTTGTAGTTCCCCAGCATCACAAAGGCTCTCCTGGGAGCCACGGGTCACAAAGCACCGTGGGCTCTGTGCAGCCCCGCTGTGTCACAATGGCCGCTGGCTTCCACGAGCCCCCGCAGTGTCCCAGTGGGCCCCGTGGCTTTAGGAGTGGGTGGCTGGGAGTTGGTGCCAGCGGCTGGGGGAGCAGCAGCAGGGACTGTGTGTGGACAGTGCCATGGCCACTTGTGTGGCCACTGGTGTCTCTGTGCCAGGCACAGCCGTGGTGTGTAACACCGGCTCTGGGTCCTTTGGCTGTGCAGGTGGCAGTCACGGCCTGGAGCAGGGCTGCTCCCGGGGGACAGCCTGGGGCAGGAGGCTGCTGGAGATTCATTCCCCACACTCCTTGTCATGAGGTGCTCAGAGTGATTGGAAAGGCTGTTGGCAGCAGGCAGTTCTCTGGGTTCAAGCTGTGGAGCTGTCAGCGGGAATGCAAAGGCCAAGCTGCTGAGCCTTTTGTCCTGGTGCCTTTAGTGTGTGAGCAGTCCCTGGTGCCGTTGTCTTTGGATCCTGAGTGTGGGAGAGGCAAGGCTTAGGATGGTGCGTAGAGCTGAGAAGGAAAGTGCCGAGAGCAGCATGTGTGCTGCTGCTTTGAGGGGTGCAGTTGAAGTTGTAGGCAGCAAGAGCTTTCTCAGCTGGCCCTTTTGTGAGCTCTGCTTTTGCCAGATGACTTCCATCTTACCCTCTTACCATCTTAGCCTCTCATTTTTGCATATCCCAAACCCCCTTCCAAACATCCAGCAGCTGCTTGTAAAGAAGAAGTCCTAGAACAAAAAGCCAGTGCTGCCTTTCATAGCCCCTTTGCTGTCTATGAAGTAGAGGAAAGAAGCTAGTGAGACGCACTTTCTTTCTCAACTCCATAGAGCGCATCCTTCTCTCAAGGTGGCAGAGTCCTTGGCGGAAGTGAAGCATCTGCAGCTGCAGTTCAGACTGAGAGATGTGCCAGGACAGGAAACATTTGCTGACCTTCCCTGTTCCCTGTGCAACATGATTCTCGCATCCCAGTCACTTTCACATACCTTCGGTATCCCTGAGTCCAAGCAGCTAAAGCTCACAGAGACAGAAGTGTCAGGAAGGGAAACGTTCCAAAAGCACCCCCTTCTCTTATCAGCATATAAATTGTGCACAACAGGCTGCGGCACCGAACCTTCCTTCTCAGATAGACATGCCATCACACTTTTCACTCTTGCAGCTCGGTTGAAAAGCTCCAGCAGCTGCTCCCGCAATAGCAAAAGGTTCTAGAAGTGAAAGCCAGTTTGGGGCTGCACCTTCTCCTTGCCGCATGTAAGCCACACCAAACTCCCTGATGCACTCTGTCCTCCCCTTCTCAAAGGAGTAGACGGTGGCATCAGGACACACCTGTGTCCCAGCAGCTGGGTGCCCAGCCGGGAGCAGGAGCAGGGCTGGGGCTGCTCCCAAAGTTGCCCCGCCCCAATGCCAGAGCCGGACATATGCTGAGGGGGGGCTGGATCAGGCTTTATTGTCCAGCTGCATGCCAGGAGTGAGCACAAAATCTACCTGCATTCTCTGCAGCATGCCATCCTGGAGCAGAGCCATTGCCAAAGGAAGCCGTCAGCCCGTGCCAAGCCAGTGCCGGAGTGGGATCCTAGCAGCACCTGTGGAAGCCGGGAGAGAGGAGCCCACCTGGAGCAGGTTCGTGCAGGATTAATCATCCCGTGGCTTCCCACCAGGGTCCTGTTGCTTCCAAAAGGCCCCACAGTGTCACTGTGGCCCCTCGGTTCCACCAGGTTCCATAGCGTCACTGTGGTGCCCAGGGTTCCGTCAGCTTCGCCAGCATCCCCACGGTCTGCAGAGCTCCCCGAGCTTCTGTGGTGTCACAGTGGAGGCAGGGTTGCATCAGGTTCCATAGCATCAGCACGGTCTCCAGGGCTCCCAGAGGTTCTGTGGTGTCACAGTGGAGGCAGGGTTGCATCAGGTTCCATAGCATCACCACAGTCTCCAGGGCTCCCTGAGCTTCTGTGGTGTCACAGTGGAGGCAGGGTTGCATCAGGTTCCATAGCATCAGCACGGTCTCCAGGGCTCCAAGAGCTTCTGTGGTGTCACAGAGGAGGCAGGGTTGCATCAGGTTCCATAGCATCAGCACGGTCTCCAGGGCTCCCCTGAGCTTCTGTGGTGGTGTCACAGAGGAGCCAGGCTTCCTTGTAGTTCCCCAGCATCACAAAGGCTCGCCTGGGAGCCACGGGTCACAAAGCACCGTGGGCTCTGTGCAGCCCCGCTGTGTCACAATGGCCGCTGGCTTCCACGAGCCCCCGCAGTGTCCCAGTGGGCCCCGTGGCTTTAGGAGTGGGTGGCTGGGAGTTGGTGCCAGCGGCTGGGGGAGCAGCAGCAGGGACTGTGTGTGGACAGTGCCATGGCCACTTGTGTGGCCACTGGTGTCTCTGTGCCAGGCACAGCCGTGGTGTGTAACACCGGCTCTGGGTCCTTTGGCTGTGCAGGTGGCAGTCACGGCCTGGAGCAGGGCTGCTCCCGGGGGACAGCCTGGGGCAGGAGGCTGCTGGAGATTCATTCCCCACACTCCTTGTCATGAGGTGCTCAGAGTGATTGGAAAGGCTGTTGGCAGCAGGCAGTTCTCTGGGTTCAAGCTGTGGAGCTGTCAGCGGGAATGCAAAGGCCAAGCTGGTGAGCCTTTTGTCCTGGTGCCTTTAGTGTGTGAGCAGTCCCTGGTGCCGTTGTCTTTGGATCCTGAGTGTGGGAGAGGCAAGGCTTAGGATGGTGCGTAGAGCTGAGAAGGAAAGTGCCGAGAGCAGCGTGTGTGCTGCTGCTTTGAGGGGTGCAGTTGAAGTTGTAGGCAGCAAGAGCTTTCTCAGCTGGCCCTTTTGTGAGCTCTGCTTTTGCCAGATGACTTCCATCTTACCCTCTTACCATCTTAGCCTCTCATTTTTGCATATCCCAAACCCCCTTCCAAACATCCAGCAGCTGCTTGTAAAGAAGAAGTCCTAGAACAAAAAGCCAGTGCTGCCTTTCATAGCCCCTTTGCTGTCTATGAAGTAGAGGAAAGAAGCTAGTGAGACGCACTTTCTTTCTCAACTCCATAGAGCGCATCCTTCTCTCAAGGTGGCAGAGTCCTTGGCGGAAGTGAAGCATCTGCAGCTGCAGTTCAGACTGAGAGATGTGCCAGGACAGGAAACATTTGCTGACCTTCCCTGTTCCCTGTGCAACATGATTCTCGCATCCCAGTCACTTTCACATACCTTCGGTATCCCTGAGTCCAAGCAGCTAAAGCTCACAGAGACAGAAGTGTCAGGAAGGAAAACGTTCCAAAAGCACCCCCTTCTCTTATCAGCATATAAATTGTGCACAACAGGCTGCGGCACCGAACCTTCCTTCTCAGATAGACATGCCATCACACTTTTCACTCTTGCAGCTCGGTTGAAAAGCTCCAGCAGCTGCTCCCGCAATAGCAAAAGGTTCTAGAAGTGAAAGCCAGTTTGGGGCTGCACCTTCTCCTTGCCGCATGTAAGCCACACCAAACTCCCTGATGCACTCTGTCCTCCCCTTCTCAAAGGAGTAGACGGTGGCATCAGGACACACCTGTGTCCCAGCAGCTGGGTGCCCAGCCGGGAGCAGGAGCAGGGCTGGGGCTGCTCCCAAAGTTGCCCCGCCCCAATGCCAGAGCCGGACATATGCTGAGGGGGGGCTGGATCAGGCTTTATTGTCCAGCTGCATGCCAGGAGTGAGCACAAAATCTACCTGCATTCTCTGCAGCATGCCATCCTGGAGCAGAGCCATTGCCAAAGGAAGCCGTGAGCCCGTGCCAAGCCAGTGCCGGAGTGGGATCCTAGCAGCACCTGTGGAAGCCGGGAGAGAGGAGCCCACCTGGAGCAGGTTCGTGCAGGATTAATCATCCCGTGGCTTCCCACCAGGGTCCTGTTGCTTCCAAAAGGCCCCACAGTGTCACTGTGGCCCCTCGGTTCCACCAGGTTCCATAGCGTCACTGTGGTGCCCAGGGTTCCGTCAGCTTCGCCAGCATCCCCACGGTCTGCAGAGCTCCCCGAGCTTCTGTGGTGTCACAGTGGAGGCAGGGTTGCATCAGGTTCCATAGCATCAGCACGGTCTCCAGGGCTCCCAGAGGTTCTGTGGTGTCACAGTGGAGGCAGGGTTGCATCAGGTTCCATAGCATCACCACAGTCTCCAGGGCTCCCTGAGCTTCTGTGGTGTCACAGTGGAGGCAGGGTTGCATCAGGTTCCATAGCATCAGCACGGTCTCCAGGGCTCCCAGAGGTTCTGTGGTGTCACAGAGGAGGCAGGGTTGCATCAGGTTCCATAGCATCACCACGGTCTCCAGGGCTCCAAGAGCTTCTGTGGTGTCACAGAGGAGGCAGGGTTGCATCAGGTTCAATAGCATCAGCACGGTCTCCAGGGCTCCCCTGAGCTTCTGTGGTGGTGTCACAGAGGAGCCAGGCTTCCTTGTAGTTCCCCAGCATCACAAAGGCTCTCCTGGGAGCCACGGGTCACAAAGCACCGTGGGCTCTGTGCAGCCCCGCTGTGTCACAATGGCCGCTGGCTTCCACGAGCCCCCGCAGTGTCCCAGTGGGCCCCGTGGCTTTAGGAGTGGGTGGCTGGGAGTTGGTGCCAGCGGCTGGGGGAGCAGCAGCAGGGACTGTGTGTGGACAGTGCCATGGCCACTTGTGTGGCCACTGGTGTCTCTGTGCCAGGCACAGCCGTGGTGTGTAACACCGGCTCTGGGTCCTTTGGCTGTGCAGGTGGCAGTCACGGCCTGGAGCAGGGCTGCTCCCGGGGGACAGCCTGGGGCAGGAGGCTGCTGGAGATTCATTCCCCACACTCCTTGTCATGAGGTGCTCAGAGTGATTGGAAAGGCTGTTGGCAGCAGGCAGTTCTCTGGGTTCAAGCTGTGGAGCTGTCAGCGGGAATGCAAAGGCCAAGCTGGTGAGCCTTTTGTCCTGGTGCCTTTAGTGTGTGAGCAGTCCCTGGTGCCGTTGTCTTTGGATCCTGAGTGTGGGAGAGGCAAGGCTTAGGATGGTGCGTAGAGCTGAGAAGGAAAGTGCCGAGAGCAGCGTGTGTGCTGCTGCTTTGAGGGGTGCAGTTGAAGTTGTAGGCAGCAAGAGCTTTCTCAGCTGGCCCTTTTGTGAGCTCTGCTTTTGCCAGATGACTTCCATCTTACCCTCTTACCATCTTAGCCTCTCATTTTTGCATATCCCAAACCCCCTTCCAAACATCCAGCAGCTGCTTGTAAAGAAGAAGTCCTAGAACAAAAAGCCAGTGCTGCCTTTCATAGCCCCTTTGCTGTCTATGAAGTAGAGGAAAGAAGCTAGTGAGACGCACTTTCTTTCTCAACTCCATAGAGCGCATCCTTCTCTCAAGGTGGCAGAGTCCTTGGCGGAAGTGAAGCATCTGCAGCTGCAGTTCAGACTGAGAGATGTGCCAGGACAGGAAACATTTGCTGACCTTCCCTGTTCCCTGTGCAACATGATTCTCGCATCCCAGTCACTTTCACATACCTTCGGTATCCCTGAGTCCAAGCAGCTAAAGCTCACAGAGACAGAAGTGTCAGGAAGGAAAACGTTCCAAAAGCACCCCCTTCTCTTATCAGCATATAAATTGTGCACAACAGGCTGCGGCACCGAACCTTCCTTCTCAGATAGACATGCCATCACACTTTTCACTCTTGCAGCTCGGTTGAAAAGCTCCAGCAGCTGCTCCCGCAATAGCAAAAGGTTCTAGAAGTGAAAGCCAGTTTGGGGCTGCACCTTCTCCTTGCCGCATGTAAGCCACACCAAACTCCCTGATGCACTCTGTCCTCCCCTTCTCAAAGGAGTAGACGGTGGCATCAGGACACACCTGTGTCCCAGCAGCTGGGTGCCCAGCCGGGAGCAGGAGCAGGGCTGGGGCTGCTCCCAAAGTTGCCCCGCCCCAATGCCAGAGCCGGACATATGCTGAGGGGGGGCTGGATCAGGCTTTATTGTCCAGCTGCATGCCAGGAGTGAGCACAAAATCTACCTGCATTCTCTGCAGCATGCCATCCTGGAGCAGAGCCATTGCCAAAGGAAGCCGTCAGCCCGTGCCAAGCCAGTGCCGGAGTGGGATCCTAGCAGCACCTGTGGAAGCCGGGAGAGAGGAGCCCACCTGGAGCAGGTTCGTGCAGGATTAATCATCCCGTGGCTTCCCACCAGGGTCCTGTTGCTTCCAAAAGGCCCCACAGTGTCACTGTGGCCCCTCGGTTCCACCAGGTTCCATAGCGTCACTGTGGTGCCCAGGGTTCCGTCAGCTTCGCCAGCATCCCCACGGTCTGCAGAGCTCCCCGAGCTTCTGTGGTGTCACAGTGGAGGCAGGGTTGCATCAGGTTCCATAGCATCAGCACGGTCTCCAGGGCTCCCAGAGGTTCTGTGGTGTCACAGTGGAGGCAGGGTTGCATCAGGTTCCATAGCATCACCACAGTCTCCAGGGCTCCCTGAGCTTCTGTGGTGTCACAGTGGAGGCAGGGTTGCATCAGGTTCCATAGCATCAGCACGGTCTCCAGGGCTCCCAGAGGTTCTGTGGTGTCACAGAGGAGGCAGGGTTGCATCAGGTTCCATAGCATCACCACGGTCTCCAGGGCTCCAAGAGCTTCTGTGGTGTCACAGAGGAGGCAGGGTTGCATCAGGTTCAATAGCATCAGCACGGTCTCCAGGGCTCCCCTGAGCTTCTGTGGTGGTGTCACAGAGGAGCCAGGCTTCCTTGTAGTTCCCCAGCATCACAAAGGCTCTCCTGGGAGCCACGGGTCACAAAGCACCGTGGGCTCTGTGCAGCCCCGCTGTGTCACAATGGCCGCTGGCTTCCACGAGCCCCCGCAGTGTCCCAGTGGGCCCCGTGGCTTTAGGAGTGGGTGGCTGGGAGTTGGTGCCAGCGGCTGGGGGAGCAGCAGCAGGGACTGTGTGTGGACAGTGCCATGGCCACTTGTGTGGCCACTGGTGTCTCTGTGCCAGGCACAGCCGTGGTGTGTAACACCGGCTCTGGGTCCTTTGGCTGTGCAGGTGGCAGTCACGGCCTGGAGCAGGGCTGCTCCCGGGGGACAGCCTGGGGCAGGAGGCTGCTGGAGATTCATTCCCCACACTCCTTGTCATGAGGTGCTCAGAGTGATTGGAAAGGCTGTTGGCAGCAGGCAGTTCTCTGGGTTCAAGCTGTGGAGCTGTCAGCGGGAATGCAAAGGCCAAGCTGGTGAGCCTTTTGTCCTGGTGCCTTTAGTGTGTGAGCAGTCCCTGGTGCCGTTGTCTTTGGATCCTGAGTGTGGGAGAGGCAAGGCTTAGGATGGTGCGTAGAGCTGAGAAGGAAAGTGCCGAGAGCAGCGTGTGTGCTGCTGCTTTGAGGGGTGCAGTTGAAGTTGTAGGCAGCAAGAGCTTTCTCAGCTGGCCCTTTTGTGAGCTCTGCTTTTGCCAGATGACTTCCATCTTACCCTCTTACCATCTTAGCCTCTCATTTTTGCATATCCCAAACCCCCTTCCAAACATCCAGCAGCTGCTTGTAAAGAAGAAGTCCTAGAACAAAAAGCCAGTGCTGCCTTTCATAGCCCCTTTGCTGTCTATGAAGTAGAGGAAAGAAGCTAGTGAGACGCACTTTCTTTCTCAACTCCATAGAGCGCATCCTTCTCTCAAGGTGGCAGAGTCCTTGGCGGAAGTGAAGCATCTGCAGCTGCAGTTCAGACTGAGAGATGTGCCAGGACAGGAAACATTTGCTGACCTTCCCTGTTCCCTGTGCAACATGATTCTCGCATCCCAGTCACTTTCACATACCTTCGGTATCCCTGAGTCCAAGCAGCTAAAGCTCACAGAGACAGAAGTGTCAGGAAGGAAAACGTTCCAAAAGCACCCCCTTCTCTTATCAGCATATAAATTGTGCACAACAGGCTGCGGCACCGAACCTTCCTTCTCAGATAGACATGCCATCACACTTTTCACTCTTGCAGCTCGGTTGAAAAGCTCCAGCAGCTGCTCCCGCAATAGCAAAAGGTTCTAGAAGTGAAAGCCAGTTTGGGGCTGCACCTTCTCCTTGCCGCATGTAAGCCACACCAAACTCCCTGATGCACTCTGTCCTCCCCTTCTCAAAGGAGTAGACGGTGGCATCAGGACACACCTGTGTCCCAGCAGCTGGGTGCCCAGCCGGGAGCAGGAGCAGGGCTGGGGCTGCTCCCAAAGTTGCCCCGCCCCAATGCCAGAGCCGGACATATGCTGAGGGGGGGCTGGATCAGGCTTTATTGTCCAGCTGCATGCCAGGAGTGAGCACAAAATCTACCTGCATTCTCTGCAGCATGCCATCCTGGAGCAGAGCCATTGCCAAAGGAAGCCGTGAGCCCGTGCCAAGCCAGTGCCGGAGTGGGATCCTAGCAGCACCTGTGGAAGCCGGGAGAGAGGAGCCCACCTGGAGCAGGTTCGTGCAGGATTAATCATCCCGTGGCTTCCCACCAGGGTCCTGTTGCTTCCAAAAGGCCCCACAGTGTCACTGTGGCCCCTCGGTTCCACCAGGTTCCATAGCGTCACTGTGGTGCCCAGGGTTCCGTCAGCTTCGCCAGCATCCCCACGGTCTGCAGAGCTCCCCGAGCTTCTGTGGTGTCACAGTGGAGGCAGGGTTGCATCAGGTTCCATAGCATCAGCACGGTCTCCAGGGCTCCCAGAGGTTCTGTGGTGTCACAGTGGAGGCAGGGTTGCATCAGGTTCCATAGCATCACCACAGTCTCCAGGGCTCCCTGAGCTTCTGTGGTGTCACAGTGGAGGCAGGGTTGCATCAGGTTCCATAGCATCAGCACGGTCTCCAGAGCTCCCAGAGGTTCTGTGGTGTCACAGAGGAGGCAGGGTTGCATCAGGTTCAATAGCATCACCACGGTCTCCAGGGCTCCAAGAGCTTCTGTGGTGTCACAGAGGAGGCAGGGTTGCATCAGGTTCAATAGCATCAGCACGGTCTCCAGGGCTCCCCTGAGCTTCTGTGGTGGTGTCACAGAGGAGCCAGGCTTCCTTGTAGTTCCCCAGCATCACAAAGGCTCTCCTGGGAGCCACGGGTCACAAAGCACCGTGGGCTCTGTGCAGCCCCGCTGTGTCACAATGGCCGCTGGCTTCCACGAGCCCCCGCAGTGTCCCAGTGGGCCCCGTGGCTTTAGGAGTGGGTGGCTGGGAGTTGGTGCCAGCGGCTGGGGGAGCAGCAGCAGGGACTGTGTGTGGACAGTGCCATGGCCACTTGTGTGGCCACTGGTGTCTCTGTGCCAGGCATAGCCGTGGTGTGTAACACCGGCTCTGGGTCCTTTGGCTGTGCAGGTGGCAGTCACGGCCTGGAGCAGGGCTGCTCCCGGGGGACAGCCTGGGGCAGGAGGCTGCTGGAGATTCATTCCCCACACTCCTTGTCATGAGGTGCTCAGAGTGATTGGAAAGGCTGTTGGCAGCAGGCAGTTCTCTGGGTTCAAGCTGTGGAGCTGTCAGCGGGAATGCAAAGGCCAAGCTGGTGAGCCTTTTGTCCTGGTGCCTTTAGTGTGTGAGCAGTCCCTGGTGCCGTTGTCTTTGGATCCTGAGTGTGGGAGAGGCAAGGCTTAGGATGGTGCGTAGAGCTGAGAAGGAAAGTGCCGAGAGCAGCGTGTGTGCTGCTGCTTTGAGGGGTGCAGTTGAAGTTGTAGGCAGCAAGAGCTTTCTCAGCTGGCCCTTTTGTGAGCTCTGCTTTTGCCAGATGACTTCCATCTTACCCTCTTACCATCTTAGCCTCTCATTTTTGCATATCCCAAACCCCCTTCCAAACATCCAGCAGCTGCTTGTAAAGAAGAAGTCCTAGAACAAAAAGCCAGTGCTGCCTTTCATAGCCCCTTTGCTGTCTATGAAGTAGAGGAAAGAAGCTAGTGAGACGCACTTTCTTTCTCAACTCCATAGAGCGCATCCTTCTCTCAAGGTGGCAGAGTCCTTGGCGGAAGTGAAGCATCTGCAGCTGCAGTTCAGACTGAGAGATGTGCCAGGACAGGAAACATTTGCTGACCTTCCCTGTTCCCTGTGCAACATGATTCTCGCATCCCAGTCACTTTCACATACCTTCGGTATCCCTGAGTCCAAGCAGCTAAAGCTCACAGAGACAGAAGTGTCAGGAAGGAAAACGTTCCAAAAGCACCCCCTTCTCTTATCAGCATATAAATTGTGCACAACAGGCTGCGGCACCGAACCTTCCTTCTCAGATAGACATGCCATCACACTTTTCACTCTTGCAGCTCGGTTGAAAAGCTCCAGCAGCTGCTCCCGCAATAGCAAAAGGTTCTAGAAGTGAAAGCCAGTTTGGGGCTGCACCTTCTCCTTGCCGCATGTAAGCCACACCAAACTCCCTGATGCACTCTGTCCTCCCCTTCTCAAAGGAGTAGACGGTGGCATCAGGACACACCTGTGTCCCAGCAGCTGGGTGCCCAGCCGGGAGCAGGAGCAGGGCTGGGGCTGCTCCCAAAGTTGCCCCGCCCCAATGCCAGAGCCGGACATATGCTGAGGGGGGGCTGGATCAGGCTTTATTGTCCAGCTGCATGCCAGGAGTGAGCACAAAATCTACCTGCATTCTCTGCAGCATGCCATCCTGGAGCAGAGCCATTGCCAAAGGAAGCCGTCAGCCCGTGCCAAGCCAGTGCCGGAGTGGGATCCTAGCAGCACCTGTGGAAGCCGGGAGAGAGGAGCCCACCTGGAGCAGGTTCGTGCAGGATTAATCATCCCGTGGCTTCCCACCAGGGTCCTGTTGCTTCCAAAAGGCCCCACAGTGTCACTGTGGCCCCTCGGTTCCACCAGGTTCCATAGCGTCACTGTGGTGCCCAGGGTTCCGTCAGCTTCGCCAGCATCCCCACGGTCTGCAGAGCTCCCCGAGCTTCTGTGGTGTCACAGTGGAGGCAGGGTTGCATCAGGTTCCATAGCATCAGCACGGTCTCCAGGGCTCCCAGAGGTTCTGTGGTGTCACAGTGGAGGCAGGGTTGCATCAGGTTCCATAGCATCACCACAGTCTCCAGGGCTCCCTGAGCTTCTGTGGTGTCACAGTGGAGGCAGGGTTGCATCAGGTTCCATAGCATCAGCACGGTCTCCAGGGCTCCCAGAGGTTCTGTGGTGTCACAGAGGAGGCAGGGTTGCATCAGGTTCCATAGCATCAGCACGGTCTCCAGGGCTCCCAGAGCTTCTGTGGTGTCACAGAGGAGGCAGGGTTGCATCAGGTTCAATAGCATCAGCACGGTCTCCAGGGCTCCCCTGAGCTTCTGTGGTGGTGTCACAGAGGAGCCAGGCTTCCTTGTAGTTCCCCAGCATCACAAAGGCTCTCCTGGGAGCCACGGGTCACAAAGCACCGTGGGCTCTGTGCAGCCCCGCTGTGTCACAATGGCCGCTGGCTTCCACGAGCCCCCGCAGTGTCCCAGTGGGCCCCGTGGCTTTAGGAGTTGGTGGCTGGGAGTTGGTGCCAGCGGCTGGGGGAGCAGCAGCAGGGACTGTGTGTGGACAGTGCCATGGCCACTTGTGTGGCCACTGGTGTCTCTGTGCCAGGCACAGCCGTGGTGTGTAACACCGGCTCTGGGTCCTTTGGCTGTGCAGGTGGCAGTCACGGCCTGGAGCAGGGCTGCTCCCGGGGGACAGCCTGGGGCAGGAGGCTGCTGGAGATTCATTCCCCACACTCCTTGTCATGAGGTGCTCAGAGTGATTGGAAAGGCTGTTGGCAGCAGGCAGTTCTCTGGGTTCAAGCTGTGGAGCTGTCAGCGGGAATGCAAAGGCCAAGCTGCTGAGCCTTTTGTCCTGGTGCCTTTAGTGTGTGAGCAGTCCCTGGTGCCGTTGTCTTTGGATCCTGAGTGTGGGAGAGGCAAGGCTTAGGATGGTGCGTAGAGCTGAGAAGGAAAGTGCCGAGAGCAGCATGTGTGCTGCTGCTTTGAGGGGTGCAGTTGAAGTTGTAGGCAGCAAGAGCTTTCTCAGCTGGCCCTTTTGTGAGCTCTGCTTTTGCCAGATGACTTCCATCTTACCCTCTTACCATCTTAGCCTCTCATTTTTGCATATCCCAAACCCCCTTCCAAACATCCAGCAGCTGCTTGTAAAGAAGAAGTCCTAGAACAAAAAGCCAGTGCTGCCTTTCATAGCCCCTTTGCTGTCTATGAAGTAGAGGAAAGAAGCTAGTGAGACGCACTTTCTTTCTCAACTCCATAGAGCGCATCCTTCTCTCAAGGTGGCAGAGTCCTTGGCGGAAGTGAAGCATCTGCAGCTGCAGTTCAGACTGAGAGATGTGCCAGGACAGGAAACATTTGCTGACCTTCCCTGTTCCCTGTGCAACATGATTCTCGCATCCCAGTCACTTTCACATACCTTCGGTATCCCTGAGTCCAAGCAGCTAAAGCTCACAGAGACAGAAGTGTCAGGAAGGGAAACGTTCCAAAAGCACCCCCTTCTCTTATCAGCATATAAATTGTGCACAACAGGCTGCGGCACCGAACCTTCCTTCTCAGATAGACATGCCATCACACTTTTCACTCTTGCAGCTCGGTTGAAAAGCTCCAGCAGCTGCTCCCGCAATAGCAAAAGGTTCTAGAAGTGAAAGCCAGTTTGGGGCTGCACCTTCTCCTTGCCGCATGTAAGCCACACCAAACTCCCTGATGCACTCTGTCCTCCCCTTCTCAAAGGAGTAGACGGTGGCATCAGGACACACCTGTGTCCCAGCAGCTGGGTGCCCAGCCGGGAGCAGGAGCAGGGCTGGGGCTGCTCCCAAAGTTGCCCCGCCCCAATGCCAGAGCCGGACATATGCTGAGGGGGGGCTGGATCAGGCTTTATTGTCCAGCTGCATGCCAGGAGTGAGCACAAAATCTACCTGCATTCTCTGCAGCATGCCATCCTGGAGCAGAGCCATTGCCAAAGGAAGCCGTCAGCCCGTGCCAAGCCAGTGCCGGAGTGGGATCCTAGCAGCACCTGTGGAAGCCGGGAGAGAGGAGCCCACCTGGAGCAGGTTCGTGCAGGATTAATCATCCCGTGGCTTCCCACCAGGGTCCTGTTGCTTCCAAAAGGCCCCACAGTGTCACTGTGGCCCCTCGGTTCCACCAGGTTCCATAGCGTCACTGTGGTGCCCAGGGTTCCGTCAGCTTCGCCAGCATCCCCACGGTCTGCAGAGCTCCCCGAGCTTCTGTGGTGTCACAGTGGAGGCAGGGTTGCATCAGGTTCCATAGCATCAGCACGGTCTCCAGGGCTCCCAGAGGTTCTGTGGTGTCACAGTGGAGGCAGGGTTGCATCAGGTTCCATAGCATCACCACAGTCTCCAGGGCTCCCTGAGCTTCTGTGGTGTCACAGTGGAGGCAGGGTTGCATCAGGTTCCATAGCATCAGCACGGTCTCCAGGGCTCCCAGAGGTTCTGTGGTGTCACAGAGGAGGCAGGGTTGCATCAGGTTCCATAGCATCAGCACGGTCTCCAGGGCTCCCCTGAGCTTCTGTGGTGGTGTCACAGAGGAGCCAGGCTTCCTTGTAGTTCCCCAGCATCACAAAGGCTCTCCTGGGAGCCACGGGTCACAAAGCACCGTGGGCTCTGTGCAGCCCCGCTGTGTCACAATGGCCGCTGGCTTCCACGAGCCCCCGCAGTGTCCCAGTGGGCCCCGTGGCTTTAGGAGTGGGTGGCTGGGAGTTGGTGCCAGCGGCTGGGGGAGCAGCAGCAGGGACTGTGTGTGGACAGTGCCATGGCCACTTGTGTGGCCACTGGTGTCTCTGTGCCAGGCACAGCCGTGGTGTGTAACACCGGCTCTGGGTCCTTTGGCTGTGCAGGTGGCAGTCACAGCCTGGAGCAGGGCTGCTCCCGGGGGACAGCCTGGGGCAGGAGGCTGCTGGAGATTCATTCCCCACACTCCTTGTCATGAGGTGCTCAGAGTGATTGGAAAGGCTGTTGGCAGCAGGCAGTTCTCTGGGTTCAAGCTGTGGAGCTGTCAGCGGGAATGCAAAGGCCAAGCTGGTGAGCCTTTTGTCCTGGTGCCTTTAGTGTGTGAGCAGTCCCTGGTGCCGTTGTCTTTGGATCCTGAGTGTGGGAGAGGCAAGGCTTAGGATGGTGCGTAGAGCTGAGAAGGAAAGTGCCGAGAGCAGCGTGTGTGCTGCTGCTTTGAGGGGTGCAGTTGAAGTTGTAGGCAGCAAGAGCTTTCTCAGCTGGCCCTTTTGTGAGCTCTGCTTTTGCCAGATGACTTCCATCTTACCCTCTTACCATCTTAGCCTCTCATTTTTGCATATCCCAAACCCCCTTCCAAACATCCAGCAGCTGCTTGTAAAGAAGAAGTCCTAGAACAAAAAGCCAGTGCTGCCTTTCATAGCCCCTTTGCTGTCTATGAAGTAGAGGAAAGAAGCTAGTGAGACGCACTTTCTTTCTCAACTCCATAGAGCGCATCCTTCTCTCAAGGTGGCAGAGTCCTTGGCGGAAGTGAAGCATCTGCAGCTGCAGTTCAGACTGAGAGATGTGCCAGGACAGGAAACATTTGCTGACCTTCCCTGTTCCCTGTGCAACATGATTCTCGCATCCCAGTCACTTTCACATACCTTCGGTATCCCTGAGTCCAAGCAGCTAAAGCTCACAGAGACAGAAGTGTCAGGAAGGAAAACGTTCCAAAAGCACCCCCTTCTCTTATCAGCATATAAATTGTGCACAACAGGCTGCGGCACCGAACCTTCCTTCTCAGATAGACATGCCATCACACTTTTCACTCTTGCAGCTCGGTTGAAAAGCTCCAGCAGCTGCTCCCGCAATAGCAAAAGGTTCTAGAAGTGAAAGCCAGTTTGGGGCTGCACCTTCTCCTTGCCGCATGTAAGCCACACCAAACTCCCTGATGCACTCTGTCCTCCCCTTCTCAAAGGAGTAGACGGTGGCATCAGGACACACCTGTGTCCCAGCAGCTGGGTGCCCAGCCGGGAGCAGGAGCAGGGCTGGGGCTGCTCCCAAAGTTGCCCCGCCCCAATGCCAGAGCCGGACATATGCTGAGGGGGGGCTGGATCAGGCTTTATTGTCCAGCTGCATGCCAGGAGTGAGCACAAAATCTACCTGCATTCTCTGCAGCATGCCATCCTGGAGCAGAGCCATTGCCAAAGGAAGCCGTCAGCCCGTGCCAAGCCAGTGCCGGAGTGGGATCCTAGCAGCACCTGTGGAAGCCGGGAGAGAGGAGCCCACCTGGAGCAGGTTCGTGCAGGATTAATCATCCCGTGGCTTCCCACCAGGGTCCTGTTGCTTCCAAAAGGCCCCACAGTGTCACTGTGGCCCCTCGGTTCCACCAGGTTCCATAGCGTCACTGTGGTGCCCAGGGTTCCGTCAGCTTCGCCAGCATCCCCACGGTCTGCAGAGCTCCCCGAGCTTCTGTGGTGTCACAGTGGAGGCAGGGTTGCATCAGGTTCCATAGCATCAGCACGGTCTCCAGGGCTCCCAGAGGTTCTGTGGTGTCACAGTGGAGGCAGGGTTGCATCAGGTTCCATAGCATCACCACAGTCTCCAGGGCTCCCTGAGCTTCTGTGGTGTCACAGTGGAGGCAGGGTTGCATCAGGTTCCATAGCATCAGCACGGTCTCCAGGGCTCCCAGAGGTTCTGTGGTGTCACAGAGGAGGCAGGGTTGCATCAGGTTCCATAGCATCAGCACGGTCTCCAGGGCTCCCAGAGCTTCTGTGGTGTCACAGAGGAGGCAGGGTTGCATCAGGTTCAATAGCATCAGCACGGTCTCCAGGGCTCCCCTGAGCTTCTGTGGTGGTGTCACAGAGGAGCCAGGCTTCCTTGTAGTTCCCCAGCATCACAAAGGCTCTCCTGGGAGCCACGGGTCACAAAGCACCGTGGGCTCTGTGCAGCCCCGCTGTGTCACAATGGCCGCTGGCTTCCACGAGCCCCCGCAGTGTCCCAGTGGGCCCCGTGGCTTTAGGAGTTGGTGGCTGGGAGTTGGTGCCAGCGGCTGGGGGAGCAGCAGCAGGGACTGTGTGTGGACAGTGCCATGGCCACTTGTGTGGCCACTGGTGTCTCTGTGCCAGGCACAGCCGTGGTGTGTAACACCGGCTCTGGGTCCTTTGGCTGTGCAGGTGGCAGTCACGGCCTGGAGCAGGGCTGCTCCCGGGGGACAGCCTGGGGCAGGAGGCTGCTGGAGATTCATTCCCCACACTCCTTGTCATGAGGTGCTCAGAGTGATTGGAAAGGCTGTTGGCAGCAGGCAGTTCTCTGGGTTCAAGCTGTGGAGCTGTCAGCGGGAATGCAAAGGCCAAGCTGCTGAGCCTTTTGTCCTGGTGCCTTTAGTGTGTGAGCAGTCCCTGGTGCCGTTGTCTTTGGATCCTGAGTGTGGGAGAGGCAAGGCTTAGGATGGTGCGTAGAGCTGAGAAGGAAAGTGCCGAGAGCAGCATGTGTGCTGCTGCTTTGAGGGGTGCAGTTGAAGTTGTAGGCAGCAAGAGCTTTCTCAGCTGGCCCTTTTGTGAGCTCTGCTTTTGCCAGATGACTTCCATCTTACCCTCTTACCATCTTAGCCTCTCATTTTTGCATATCCCAAACCCCCTTCCAAACATCCAGCAGCTGCTTGTAAAGAAGAAGTCCTAGAACAAAAAGCCAGTGCTGCCTTTCATAGCCCCTTTGCTGTCTATGAAGTAGAGGAAAGAAGCTAGTGAGACGCACTTTCTTTCTCAACTCCATAGAGCGCATCCTTCTCTCAAGGTGGCAGAGTCCTTGGCGGAAGTGAAGCATCTGCAGCTGCAGTTCAGACTGAGAGATGTGCCAGGACAGGAAACATTTGCTGACCTTCCCTGTTCCCTGTGCAACATGATTCTCGCATCCCAGTCACTTTCACATACCTTCGGTATCCCTGAGTCCAAGCAGCTAAAGCTCACAGAGACAGAAGTGTCAGGAAGGGAAACGTTCCAAAAGCACCCCCTTCTCTTATCAGCATATAAATTGTGCACAACAGGCTGCGGCACCGAACCTTCCTTCTCAGATAGACATGCCATCACACTTTTCACTCTTGCAGCTCGGTTGAAAAGCTCCAGCAGCTGCTCCCGCAATAGCAAAAGGTTCTAGAAGTGAAAGCCAGTTTGGGGCTGCACCTTCTCCTTGCCGCATGTAAGCCACACCAAACTCCCTGATGCACTCTGTCCTCCCCTTCTCAAAGGAGTAGACGGTGGCATCAGGACACACCTGTGTCCCAGCAGCTGGGTGCCCAGCCGGGAGCAGGAGCAGGGCTGGGGCTGCTCCCAAAGTTGCCCCGCCCCAATGCCAGAGCCGGACATATGCTGAGGGGGGGCTGGATCAGGCTTTATTGTCCAGCTGCATGCCAGGAGTGAGCACAAAATCTACCTGCATTCTCTGCAGCATGCCATCCTGGAGCAGAGCCATTGCCAAAGGAAGCCGTCAGCCCGTGCCAAGCCAGTGCCGGAGTGGGATCCTAGCAGCACCTGTGGAAGCCGGGAGAGAGGAGCCCACCTGGAGCAGGTTCGTGCAGGATTAATCATCCCGTGGCTTCCCACCAGGGTCCTGTTGCTTCCAAAAGGCCCCACAGTGTCACTGTGGCCCCTCGGTTCCACCAGGTTCCATAGCGTCACTGTGGTGCCCAGGGTTCCGTCAGCTTCGCCAGCATCCCCACGGTCTGCAGAGCTCCCCGAGCTTCTGTGGTGTCACAGTGGAGGCAGGGTTGCATCAGGTTCCATAGCATCAGCACGGTCTCCAGGGCTCCCAGAGGTTCTGTGGTGTCACAGTGGAGGCAGGGTTGCATCAGGTTCCATAGCATCACCACAGTCTCCAGGGCTCCCTGAGCTTCTGTGGTGTCACAGTGGAGGCAGGGTTGCATCAGGTTCCATAGCATCAGCACGGTCTCCAGGGCTCCCAGAGGTTCTGTGGTGTCACAGAGGAGGCAGGGTTGCATCAGGTTCCATAGCATCAGCACGGTCTCCAGGGCTCCCCTGAGCTTCTGTGGTGGTGTCACAGAGGAGCCAGGCTTCCTTGTAGTTCCCCAGCATCACAAAGGCTCTCCTGGGAGCCACGGGTCACAAAGCACCGTGGGCTCTGTGCAGCCCCGCTGTGTCACAATGGCCGCTGGCTTCCACGAGCCCCCGCAGTGTCCCAGTGGGCCCCGTGGCTTTAGGAGTGGGTGGCTGGGAGTTGGTGCCAGCGGCTGGGGGAGCAGCAGCAGGGACTGTGTGTGGACAGTGCCATGGCCACTTGTGTGGCCACTGGTGTCTCTGTGCCAGGCACAGCCGTGGTGTGTAACACCGGCTCTGGGTCCTTTGGCTGTGCAGGTGGCAGTCACAGCCTGGAGCAGGGCTGCTCCCGGGGGACAGCCTGGGGCAGGAGGCTGCTGGAGATTCATTCCCCACACTCCTTGTCATGAGGTGCTCAGAGTGATTGGAAAGGCTGTTGGCAGCAGGCAGTTCTCTGGGTTCAAGCTGTGGAGCTGTCAGCGGGAATGCAAAGGCCAAGCTGGTGAGCCTTTTGTCCTGGTGCCTTTAGTGTGTGAGCAGTCCCTGGTGCCGTTGTCTTTGGATCCTGAGTGTGGGAGAGGCAAGGCTTAGGATGGTGCGTAGAGCTGAGAAGGAAAGTGCCGAGAGCAGCGTGTGTGCTGCTGCTTTGAGGGGTGCAGTTGAAGTTGTAGGCAGCAAGAGCTTTCTCAGCTGGCCCTTTTGTGAGCTCTGCTTTTGCCAGATGACTTCCATCTTACCCTCTTACCATCTTAGCCTCTCATTTTTGCATATCCCAAACCCCCTTCCAAACATCCAGCAGCTGCTTGTAAAGAAGAAGTCCTAGAACAAAAAGCCAGTGCTGCCTTTCATAGCCCCTTTGCTGTCTATGAAGTAGAGGAAAGAAGCTAGTGAGACGCACTTTCTTTCTCAACTCCATAGAGCGCATCCTTCTCTCAAGGTGGCAGAGTCCTTGGCGGAAGTGAAGCATCTGCAGCTGCAGTTCAGACTGAGAGATGTGCCAGGACAGGAAACATTTGCTGACCTTCCCTGTTCCCTGTGCAACATGATTCTCGCATCCCAGTCACTTTCACATACCTTCGGTATCCCTGAGTCCAAGCAGCTAAAGCTCACAGAGACAGAAGTGTCAGGAAGGAAAACGTTCCAAAAGCACCCCCTTCTCTTATCAGCATATAAATTGTGCACAACAGGCTGCGGCACCGAACCTTCCTTCTCAGATAGACATGCCATCACACTTTTCACTCTTGCAGCTCGGTTGAAAAGCTCCAGCAGCTGCTCCCGCAATAGCAAAAGGTTCTAGAAGTGAAAGCAAGTTTGGGGCTGCACCTTCTCCTTGCCGCATGTAAGCCACACCAAACTCCCTGATGCACTCTGTCCTCCCCTTCTCAAAGGAGTAGACGGTGGCATCAGGACACACCTGTGTCCCAGCAGCTGGGTGCCCAGCTGGGAGCAGGAGCAGGGCTGGGGCTGCTCCCAAAGTTGCCCCGCCCCAATGCCAGAGCCGGACATATGCTGAGGGGGGGCTGGATCAGGCTTTATTGTCCAGCTGCATGCCAGGAGTGAGCACAAAATCTACCTGCATTCTCTGCAGCATGCCATCCTGGAGCAGAGCCATTGCCAAAGGAAGCCGTGAGCCCGTGCCAAGCCAGTGCCGGAGTGGGATCCTAGCAGCACCTGTGGAAGCCGGGAGAGAGGAGCCCACCTGGAGCAGGTTCGTGCAGGATTAATCATCCCGTGGCTTCCCACCAGGGTCCTGTTGCTTCCAAAAGGCCCCACAGTGTCACAGTGGCCCCTCGGTTCCATCAGGTTCCATAGCGTCACTGTGGTGCCCAGGGTTCCGTCAGCTTCGCCAGCATCCCCACGGTCTGCAGAGCTCCCCGAGCTTCTGTGGTGTCACAGTGGAGGCAGGGTTGCATCAGGTTCCATAGCATCAGCACGGTCTCCAGGGCTCCCAGAGGTTCTGTGGTGTCACAGTGGAGGCAGGGTTGCATCAGGTTCCATAGCATCACCACAGTCTCCAGGGCTCCCTGAGCTTCTGTGGTGTCACAGTGGAGGCAGGGTTGCATCAGGTTCCATAGCATCAGCACGGTCTCCAGGGCTCCCAGAGGTTCTGTGGTGTCACAGAGGAGGCAGGGTTGCATCAGGTTCCATAGCATCACCACGGTCTCCAGGGCTCCAAGAGCTTCTGTGGTGTCACAGAGGAGGCAGGGTTGCATCAGGTTCAATAGCATCAGCACGGTCTCCAGGGCTCCCCTGAGCTTCTGTGGTGGTGTCACAGAGGAGGCAGGCTTCCTTGTAGTTCCCCAGCATCACAAAGGCTCTCCTGGGAGCCACGGGTCACAAAGCACCGTGGGCTCTGTGCAGCCCCGCTGTGTCACAATGGCCGCTGGCTTCCACGAGCCCCCGCAGTGTCCCAGTGGGCCCCGTGGCTTTAGGAGTTGGTGGCTGGGAGTTGGTGCCAGCGGCTGGGGGAGCAGCAGCAGGGACTGTGTGTGGACAGTGCCATGGCCACTTGTGTGGCCACTGGTGTCTCTGTGCCAGGCACAGCCGTGGTGTGTAACACCGGCTCTGGGTCCTTTGGCTGTGCAGGTGGCAGTCACGGCCTGGAGCAGGGCTGCTCCCGGGGGACAGCCTGGGGCAGGAGGCTGCTGGAGATTCATTCCCCACACTCCTTGTCATGAGGTGCTCAGAGTGATTGGAAAGGCTGTTGGCAGCAGGCAGTTCTCTGGGTTCAAGCTGTGGAGCTGTCAGCGGGAATGCAAAGGCCAAGCTGCTGAGCCTTTTGTCCTGGTGCCTTTAGTGTGTGAGCAGTCCCTGGTGCCGTTGTCTTTGGATCCTGAGTGTGGGAGAGGCAAGGCTTAGGATGGTGCGTAGAGCTGAGAAGGAAAGTGCCGAGAGCAGCATGTGTGCTGCTGCTTTGAGGGGTGCAGTTGAAGTTGTAGGCAGCAAGAGCTTTCTCAGCTGGCCCTTTTGTGAGCTCTGCTTTTGCCAGATGACTTCCATCTTACCCTCTTACCATCTTAGCCTCTCATTTTTGCATATCCCAAACCCCCTTCCAAACATCCAGCAGCTGCTTGTAAAGAAGAAGTCCTAGAACAAAAAGCCAGTGCTGCCTTTCATAGCCCCTTTGCTGTCTATGAAGTAGAGGAAAGAAGCTAGTGAGACGCACTTTCTTTCTCAACTCCATAGAGCGCATCCTTCTCTCAAGGTGGCAGAGTCCTTGGCGGAAGTGAAGCATCTGCAGCTGCAGTTCAGACTGAGAGATGTGCCAGGACAGGAAACATTTGCTGACCTTCCCTGTTCCCTGTGCAACATGATTCTCGCATCCCAGTCACTTTCACATACCTTCGGTATCCCTGAGTCCAAGCAGCTAAAGCTCACAGAGACAGAAGTGTCAGGAAGGGAAACGTTCCAAAAGCACCCCCTTCTCTTATCAGCATATAAATTGTGCACAACAGGCTGCGGCACCGAACCTTCCTTCTCAGATAGACATGCCATCACACTTTTCACTCTTGCAGCTCGGTTGAAAAGCTCCAGCAGCTGCTCCCGCAATAGCAAAAGGTTCTAGAAGTGAAAGCCAGTTTGGGGCTGCACCTTCTCCTTGCCGCATGTAAGCCACACCAAACTCCCTGATGCACTCTGTCCTCCCCTTCTCAAAGGAGTAGACGGTGGCATCAGGACACACCTGTGTCCCAGCAGCTGGGTGCCCAGCCGGGAGCAGGAGCAGGGCTGGGGCTGCTCCCAAAGTTGCCCCGCCCCAATGCCAGAGCCGGACATATGCTGAGGGGGGGCTGGATCAGGCTTTATTGTCCAGCTGCATGCCAGGAGTGAGCACAAAATCTACCTGCATTCTCTGCAGCATGCCATCCTGGAGCAGAGCCATTGCCAAAGGAAGCCGTCAGCCCGTGCCAAGCCAGTGCCGGAGTGGGATCCTAGCAGCACCTGTGGAAGCCGGGAGAGAGGAGCCCACCTGGAGCAGGTTCGTGCAGGATTAATCATCCCGTGGCTTCCCACCAGGGTCCTGTTGCTTCCAAAAGGCCCCACAGTGTCACTGTGGCCCCTCGGTTCCACCAGGTTCCATAGCGTCACTGTGGTGCCCAGGGTTCCGTCAGCTTCGCCAGCATCCCCACGGTCTGCAGAGCTCCCCGAGCTTCTGTGGTGTCACAGTGGAGGCAGGGTTGCATCAGGTTCCATAGCATCAGCACGGTCTCCAGGGCTCCCAGAGGTTCTGTGGTGTCACAGTGGAGGCAGGGTTGCATCAGGTTCCATAGCATCACCACAGTCTCCAGGGCTCCCTGAGCTTCTGTGGTGTCACAGTGGAGGCAGGGTTGCATCAGGTTCCATAGCATCAGCACGGTCTCCAGGGCTCCCAGAGGTTCTGTGGTGTCACAGAGGAGGCAGGGTTGCATCAGGTTCCATAGCATCACCACGGTCTCCAGGGCTCCAAGAGCTTCTGTGGTGTCACAGAGGAGGCAGGGTTGCATCAGGTTCAATAGCATCAGCACGGTCTCCAGGGCTCCCCTGAGCTTCTGTGGTGGTGTCACAGAGGAGCCAGGCTTCCTTGTAGTTCCCCAGCATCACAAAGGCTCTCCTGGGAGCCACGGGTCACAAAGCACCGTGGGCTCTGTGCAGCCCCGCTGTGTCACAATGGCCGCTGGCTTCCACGAGCCCCCGCAGTGTCCCAGTGGGCCCCGTGGCTTTAGGAGTGGGTGGCTGGGAGTTGGTGCCAGCGGCTGGGGGAGCAGCAGCAGGGACTGTGTGTGGACAGTGCCATGGCCACTTGTGTGGCCACTGGTGTCTCTGTGCCAGGCACAGCCGTGGTGTGTAACACCGGCTCTGGGTCCTTTGGCTGTGCAGGTGGCAGTCACGGCCTGGAGCAGGGCTGCTCCCGGGGGACAGCCTGGGGCAGGAGGCTGCTGGAGATTCATTCCCCACACTCCTTGTCATGAGGTGCTCAGAGTGATTGGAAAGGCTGTTGGCAGCAGGCAGTTCTCTGGGTTCAAGCTGTGGAGGTGTCAGCGGGAATGCAAAGGCCAAGCTGCTGAGCCTTTTGTCCTGGTGCCTTTAGTGTGTGAGCAGTCCCTGGTGCCGTTGTCTTTGGATCCTGAGTGTGGGAGAGGCAAGGCTTAGGATGGTGCGTAGAGCTGAGAAGGAAAGTGCCGAGAGCAGCATGTGTGCTGCTGCTTTGAGGGGTGCAGTTGAAGTTGTAGGCAGCAAGAGCTTTCTCAGCTGGCCCTTTTGTGAGCTCTGCTTTTGCCAGATGACTTCCATCTTACCCTCTTACCATCTTAGCCTCTCATTTTTGCATATCCCAAACCCCCTTCCAAACATCCAGCAGCTGCTTGTAAAGAAGAAGTCCTAGAACAAAAAGCCAGTGCTGCCTTTCATAGCCCCTTTGCTGTCTATGAAGTAGAGGAAAGAAGCTAGTGAGACGCACTTTCTTTCTCAACTCCATAGAGCGCATCCTTCTCTCAAGGTGGCAGAGTCCTTGGCGGAAGTGAAGCATCTGCAGCTGCAGTTCAGACTGAGAGATGTGCCAGGACAGGAAACATTTGCTGACCTTCCCTGTTCCCTGTGCAACATGATTCTCGCATCCCAGTCACTTTCACATACCTTCGGTATCCCTGAGTCCAAGCAGCTAAAGCTCACAGAGACAGAAGTGTCAGGAAGGGAAACGTTCCAAAAGCACCCCCTTCTCTTATCAGCATATAAATTGTGCACAACAGGCTGCGGCACCGAACCTTCCTTCTCAGATAGACATGCCATCACACTTTTCACTCTTGCAGCTCGGTTGAAAAGCTCCAGCAGCTGCTCCCGCAATAGCAAAAGGTTCTAGAAGTGAAAGCCAGTTTGGGGCTGCACCTTCTCCTTGCCGCATGTAAGCCACACCAAACTCCCTGATGCACTCTGTCCTCCCCTTCTCAAAGGAGTAGACGGTGGCATCAGGACACACCTGTGTCCCAGCAGCTGGGTGCCCAGCCGGGAGCAGGAGCAGGGCTGGGGCTGCTCCCAAAGTTGCCCCGCCCCAATGCCAGAGCCGGACATATGCTGAGGGGGGGCTGGATCAGGCTTTATTGTCCAGCTGCATGCCAGGAGTGAGCACAAAATCTACCTGCATTCTCTGCAGCATGCCATCCTGGAGCAGAGCCATTGCCAAAGGAAGCCGTCAGCCCGTGCCAAGCCAGTGCCGGAGTGGGATCCTAGCAGCACCTGTGGAAGCCGGGAGAGAGGAGCCCACCTGGAGCAGGTTCGTGCAGGATTAATCATCCCGTGGCTTCCCACCAGGGTCCTGTTGCTTCCAAAAGGCCCCACAGTGTCACTGTGGCCCCTCGGTTCCACCAGGTTCCATAGCGTCACTGTGGTGCCCAGGGTTCCGTCAGCTTCGCCAGCATCCCCACGGTCTGCAGAGCTCCCCGAGCTTCTGTGGTGTCACAGTGGAGGCAGGGTTGCATCAGGTTCCATAGCATCAGCACGGTCTCCAGGGCTCCCAGAGGTTCTGTGGTGTCACAGTGGAGGCAGGGTTGCATCAGGTTCCATAGCATCACCACAGTCTCCAGGGCTCCCTGAGCTTCTGTGGTGTCACAGTGGAGGCAGGGTTGCATCAGGTTCCATAGCATCAGCACGGTCTCCAGGGCTCCAAGAGCTTCTGTGGTGTCACAGAGGAGGCAGGGTTGCATCAGGTTCCATAGCATCAGCACGGTCTCCAGGGCTCCCCTGAGCTTCTGTGGTGGTGTCACAGAGGAGCCAGGCTTCCTTGTAGTTCCCCAGCATCACAAAGGCTCTCCTGGGAGCCACGGGTCACAAAGCACCGTGGGCTCTGTGCAGCCCCGCTGTGTCACAATGGCCGCTGGCTTCCACGAGCCCCCGCAGTGTCCCAGTGGGCCCCGTGGCTTTAGGAGTGGGTGGCTGGGAGTTGGTGCCAGCGGCTGGGGGAGCAGCAGCAGGGACTGTGTGTGGACAGTGCCATGGCCACTTGTGTGGCCACTGGTGTCTCTGTGCCAGGCACAGCCGTGGTGTGTAACACCGGCTCTGGGTCCTTTGGCTGTGCAGGTGGCAGTCACAGCCTGGAGCAGGGCTGCTCCCGGGGGACAGCCTGGGGCAGGAGGCTGCTGGAGATTCATTCCCCACACTCCTTGTCATGAGGTGCTCAGAGTGATTGGAAAGGCTGTTGGCAGCAGGCAGTTCTCTGGGTTCAAGCTGTGGAGCTGTCAGCGGGAATGCAAAGGCCAAGCTGGTGAGCCTTTTGTCCTGGTGCCTTTAGTGTGTGAGCAGTCCCTGGTGCCGTTGTCTTTGGATCCTGAGTGTGGGAGAGGCAAGGCTTAGGATGGTGCGTAGAGCTGAGAAGGAAAGTGCCGAGAGCAGCGTGTGTGCTGCTGCTTTGAGGGGTGCAGTTGAAGTTGTAGGCAGCAAGAGCTTTCTCAGCTGGCCCTTTTGTGAGCTCTGCTTTTGCCAGATGACTTCCATCTTACCCTCTTACCATCTTAGCCTCTCATTTTTGCATATCCCAAACCCCCTTCCAAACATCCAGCAGCTGCTTGTAAAGAAGAAGTCCTAGAACAAAAAGCCAGTGCTGCCTTTCATAGCCCCTTTGCTGTCTATGAAGTAGAGGAAAGAAGCTAGTGAGACGCACTTTCTTTCTCAACTCCATAGAGCGCATCCTTCTCTCAAGGTGGCAGAGTCCTTGGCGGAAGTGAAGCATCTGCAGCTGCAGTTCAGACTGAGAGATGTGCCAGGACAGGAAACATTTGCTGACCTTCCCTGTTCCCTGTGCAACATGATTCTCGCATCCCAGTCACTTTCACATACCTTCGGTATCCCTGAGTCCAAGCAGCTAAAGCTCACAGAGACAGAAGTGTCAGGAAGGAAAACGTTCCAAAAGCACCCCCTTCTCTTATCAGCATATAAATTGTGCACAACAGGCTGCGGCACCGAACCTTCCTTCTCAGATAGACATGCCATCACACTTTTCACTCTTGCAGCTCGGTTGAAAAGCTCCAGCAGCTGCTCCCGCAATAGCAAAAGGTTCTAGAAGTGAAAGCCAGTTTGGGGCTGCACCTTCTCCTTGCCGCATGTAAGCCACACCAAACTCCCTGATGCACTCTGTCCTCCCCTTCTCAAAGGAGTAGACGGTGGCATCAGGACACACCTGTGTCCCAGCAGCTGGGTGCCCAGCCGGGAGCAGGAGCAGGGCTGGGGCTGCTCCCAAAGTTGCCCCGCCCCAATGCCAGAGCCGGACATATGCTGAGGGGGGGCTGGATCAGGCTTTATTGTCCAGCTGCATGCCAGGAGTGAGCACAAAATCTACCTGCATTCTCTGCAGCATGCCATCCTGGAGCAGAGCCATTGCCAAAGGAAGCCGTGAGCCCGTGCCAAGCCAGTGCCGGAGTGGGATCCTAGCAGCACCTGTGGAAGCCGGGAGAGAGGAGCCCACCTGGAGCAGGTTCGTGCAGGATTAATCATCCCGTGGCTTCCCACCAGGGTCCTGTTGCTTCCAAAAGGCCCCACAGTGTCACTGTGGCCCCTCGGTTCCACCAGGTTCCATAGCGTCACTGTGGTGCCCAGGGTTCCGTCAGCTTCGCCAGCATCCCCACGGTCTGCAGAGCTCCCCGAGCTTCTGTGGTGTCACAGTGGAGGCAGGGTTGCATCAGGTTCCATAGCATCAGCACGGTCTCCAGGGCTCCCAGAGGTTCTGTGGTGTCACAGTGGAGGCAGGGTTGCATCAGGTTCCATAGCATCACCACAGTCTCCAGGGCTCCCTGAGCTTCTGTGGTGTCACAGTGGAGGCAGGGTTGCATCAGGTTCCATAGCATCAGCACGGTCTCCAGGGCTCCCAGAGGTTCTGTGGTGTCACAGAGGAGGCAGGGTTGCATCAGGTTCCATAGCATCACCACGGTCTCCAGGGCTCCAAGAGCTTCTGTGGTGTCACAGAGGAGGCAGGGTTGCATCAGGTTCAATAGCATCAGCACGGTCTCCAGGGCTCCCCTGAGCTTCTGTGGTGGTGTCACAGAGGAGCCAGGCTTCCTTGTAGTTCCCCAGCATCACAAAGGCTCTCCTGGGAGCCACGGGTCACAAAGCACCGTGGGCTCTGTGCAGCCCCGCTGTGTCACAATGGCCGCTGGCTTCCACGAGCCCCCGCAGTGTCCCAGTGGGCCCCGTGGCTTTAGGAGTGGGTGGCTGGGAGTTGGTGCCAGCGGCTGGGGGAGCAGCAGCAGGGACTGTGTGTGGACAGTGCCATGGCCACTTGTGTGGCCACTGGTGTCTCTGTGCCAGGCACAGCCGTGGTGTGTAACACCGGCTCTGGGTCCTTTGGCTGTGCAGGTGGCAGTCACGGCCTGGAGCAGGGCTGCTCCCGGGGGACAGCCTGGGGCAGGAGGCTGCTGGAGATTCATTCCCCACACTCCTTGTCATGAGGTGCTCAGAGTGATTGGAAAGGCTGTTGGCAGCAGGCAGTTCTCTGGGTTCAAGCTGTGGAGCTGTCAGCGGGAATGCAAAGGCCAAGCTGGTGAGCCTTTTGTCCTGGTGCCTTTAGTGTGTGAGCAGTCCCTGGTGCCGTTGTCTTTGGATCCTGAGTGTGGGAGAGGCAAGGCTTAGGATGGTGCGTAGAGCTGAGAAGGAAAGTGCCGAGAGCAGCGTGTGTGCTGCTGCTTTGAGGGGTGCAGTTGAAGTTGTAGGCAGCAAGAGCTTTCTCAGCTGGCCCTTTTGTGAGCTCTGCTTTTGCCAGATGACTTCCATCTTACCCTCTTACCATCTTAGCCTCTCATTTTTGCATATCCCAAACCCCCTTCCAAACATCCAGCAGCTGCTTGTAAAGAAGAAGTCCTAGAACAAAAAGCCAGTGCTGCCTTTCATAGCCCCTTTGCTGTCTATGAAGTAGAGGAAAGAAGCTAGTGAGACGCACTTTCTTTCTCAACTCCATAGAGCGCATCCTTCTCTCAAGGTGGCAGAGTCCTTGGCGGAAGTGAAGCATCTGCAGCTGCAGTTCAGACTGAGAGATGTGCCAGGACAGGAAACATTTGCTGACCTTCCCTGTTCCCTGTGCAACATGATTCTCGCATCCCAGTCACTTTCACATACCTTCGGTATCCCTGAGTCCAAGCAGCTAAAGCTCACAGAGACAGAAGTGTCAGGAAGGAAAACGTTCCAAAAGCACCCCCTTCTCTTATCAGCATATAAATTGTGCACAACAGGCTGCGGCACCGAACCTTCCTTCTCAGATAGACATGCCATCACACTTTTCACTCTTGCAGCTCGGTTGAAAAGCTCCAGCAGCTGCTCCCGCAATAGCAAAAGGTTCTAGAAGTGAAAGCCAGTTTGGGGCTGCACCTTCTCCTTGCCGCATGTAAGCCACACCAAACTCCCTGATGCACTCTGTCCTCCCCTTCTCAAAGGAGTAGACGGTGGCATCAGGACACACCTGTGTCCCAGCAGCTGGGTGCCCAGCCGGGAGCAGGAGCAGGGCTGGGGCTGCTCCCAAAGTTGCCCCGCCCCAATGCCAGAGCCGGACATATGCTGAGGGGGGGCTGGATCAGGCTTTATTGTCCAGCTGCATGCCAGGAGTGAGCACAAAATCTACCTGCATTCTCTGCAGCATGCCATCCTGGAGCAGAGCCATTGCCAAAGGAAGCCGTGAGCCCGTGCCAAGCCAGTGCCGGAGTGGGATCCTAGCAGCACCTGTGGAAGCCGGGAGAGAGGAGCCCACCTGGAGCAGGTTCGTGCAGGATTAATCATCCCGTGGCTTCCCACCAGGGTCCTGTTGCTTCCAAAAGGCCCCACAGTGTCACTGTGGCCCCTCGGTTCCACCAGGTTCCATAGCGTCACTGTGGTGCCCAGGGTTCCGTCAGCTTCGCCAGCATCCCCACGGTCTGCAGAGCTCCCCGAGCTTCTGTGGTGTCACAGTGGAGGCAGGGTTGCATCAGGTTCCATAGCATCAGCACGGTCTCCAGGGCTCCCAGAGGTTCTGTGGTGTCACAGTGGAGGCAGGGTTGCATCAGGTTCCATAGCATCACCACAGTCTCCAGGGCTCCCTGAGCTTCTGTGGTGTCACAGTGGAGGCAGGGTTGCATCAGGTTCCATAGCATCAGCACGGTCTCCAGGGCTCCCAGAGGTTCTGTGGTGTCACAGAGGAGGCAGGGTTGCATCAGGTTCCATAGCATCACCACGGTCTCCAGGGCTCCAAGAGCTTCTGTGGTGTCACAGAGGAGGCAGGGTTGCATCAGGTTCAATAGCATCACCACGGTCTCCAGGGCTCCCCTGAGCTTCTGTGGTGGTGTCACAGAGGAGCCAGGCTTCCTTGTAGTTCCCCAGCATCACAAAGGCTCTCCTGGGAGCCACGGGTCACAAAGCACCGTGGGCTCTGTGCAGCCCCGCTGTGTCACAATGGCCGCTGGCTTCCACGAGCCCCCGCAGTGTCCCAGTGGGCCCCGTGGCTTTAGGAGTGGGTGGCTGGGAGTTGGTGCCAGCGGCTGGGGGAGCAGCAGCAGGGACTGTGTGTGGACAGTGCCATGGCCACTTGTGTGGCCACTGGTGTCTCTGTGCCAGGCACAGCCGTGGTGTGTAACACCGGCTCTGGGTCCTTTGGCTGTGCAGGTGGCAGTCACGGCCTGGAGCAGGGCTGCTCCCGGGGGACAGCCTGGGGCAGGAGGCTGCTGGAGATTCATTCCCCACACTCCTTGTCATGAGGTGCTCAGAGTGATTGGAAAGGCTGTTGGCAGCAGGCAGTTCTCTGGGTTCAAGCTGTGGAGCTGTCAGCGGGAATGCAAAGGCCAAGCTGGTGAGCCTTTTGTCCTGGTGCCTTTAGTGTGTGAGCAGTCCCTGGTGCCGTTGTCTTTGGATCCTGAGTGTGGGAGAGGCAAGGCTTAGGATGGTGCGTAGAGCTGAGAAGGAAAGTGCCGAGAGCAGCGTGTGTGCTGCTGCTTTGAGGGGTGCAGTTGAAGTTGTAGGCAGCAAGAGCTTTCTCAGCTGGCCCTTTTGTGAGCTCTGCTTTTGCCAGATGACTTCCATCTTACCCTCTTACCATCTTAGCCTCTCATTTTTGCATATCCCAAACCCCCTTCCAAACATCCAGCAGCTGCTTGTAAAGAAGAAGTCCTAGAACAAAAAGCCAGTGCTGCCTTTCATAGCCCCTTTGCTGTCTATGAAGTAGAGGAAAGAAGCTAGTGAGACGCACTTTCTTTCTCAACTCCATAGAGCGCATCCTTCTCTCAAGGTGGCAGAGTCCTTGGCGGAAGTGAAGCATCTGCAGCTGCAGTTCAGACTGAGAGATGTGCCAGGACAGGAAACATTTGCTGACCTTCCCTGTTCCCTGTGCAACATGATTCTCGCATCCCAGTCACTTTCACATACCTTCGGTATCCCTGAGTCCAAGCAGCTAAAGCTCACAGAGACAGAAGTGTCAGGAAGGAAAACGTTCCAAAAGCACCCCCTTCTCTTATCAGCATATAAATTGTGCACAACAGGCTGCGGCACCGAACCTTCCTTCTCAGATAGACATGCCATCACACTTTTCACTCTTGCAGCTCGGTTGAAAAGCTCCAGCAGCTGCTCCCGCAATAGCAAAAGGTTCTAGAAGTGAAAGCCAGTTTGGGGCTGCACCTTCTCCTTGCCGCATGTAAGCCACACCAAACTCCCTGATGCACTCTGTCCTCCCCTTCTCAAAGGAGTAGACGGTGGCATCAGGACACACCTGTGTCCCAGCAGCTGGGTGCCCAGCCGGGAGCAGGAGCAGGGCTGGGGCTGCTCCCAAAGTTGCCCCGCCCCAATGCCAGAGCCGGACATATGCTGAGGGGGGGCTGGATCAGGCTTTATTGTCCAGCTGCATGCCAGGAGTGAGCACAAAATCTACCTGCATTCTCTGCAGCATGCCATCCTGGAGCAGAGCCATTGCCAAAGGAAGCCGTGAGCCCGTGCCAAGCCAGTGCCGGAGTGGGATCCTAGCAGCACCTGTGGAAGCCGGGAGAGAGGAGCCCACCTGGAGCAGGTTCGTGCAGGATTAATCATCCCGTGGCTTCCCACCAGGGTCCTGTTGCTTCCAAAAGGCCCCACAGTGTCACTGTGGCCCCTCGGTTCCACCAGGTTCCATAGCGTCACTGTGGTGCCCAGGGTTCCGTCAGCTTCGCCAGCATCCCCACGGTCTGCAGAGCTCCCCGAGCTTCTGTGGTGTCACAGTGGAGGCAGGGTTGCATCAGGTTCCATAGCATCAGCACGGTCTCCAGGGCTCCCAGAGGTTCTGTGGTGTCACAGTGGAGGCAGGGTTGCATCAGGTTCCATAGCATCACCACAGTCTCCAGGGCTCCCTGAGCTTCTGTGGTGTCACAGTGGAGGCAGGGTTGCATCAGGTTCCATAGCATCAGCACGGTCTCCAGGGCTCCCAGAGGTTCTGTGGTGTCACAGAGGAGGCAGGGTTGCATCAGGTTCCATAGCATCACCACGGTCTCCAGGGCTCCAAGAGCTTCTGTGGTGTCACAGAGGAGGCAGGGTTGCATCAGGTTCAATAGCATCAGCACGGTCTCCAGGGCTCCCCTGAGCTTCTGTGGTGGTGTCACAGAGGAGCCAGGCTTCCTTGTAGTTCCCCAGCATCACAAAGGCTCTCCTGGGAGCCACGGGTCACAAAGCACCGTGGGCTCTGTGCAGCCCCGCTGTGTCACAATGGCCGCTGGCTTCCACGAGCCCCCGCAGTGTCCCAGTGGGCCCCGTGGCTTTAGGAGTGGGTGGCTGGGAGTTGGTGCCAGCGGCTGGGGGAGCAGCAGCAGGGACTGTGTGTGGACAGTGCCATGGCCACTTGTGTGGCCACTGGTGTCTCTGTGCCAGGCACAGCCGTGGTGTGTAACACCGGCTCTGGGTCCTTTGGCTGTGCAGGTGGCAGTCACGGCCTGGAGCAGGGCTGCTCCCGGGGGACAGCCTGGGGCAGGAGGCTGCTGGAGATTCATTCCCCACACTCCTTGTCATGAGGTGCTCAGAGTGATTGGAAAGGCTGTTGGCAGCAGGCAGTTCTCTGGGTTCAAGCTGTGGAGCTGTCAGCGGGAATGCAAAGGCCAAGCTGGTGAGCCTTTTGTCCTGGTGCCTTTAGTGTGTGAGCAGTCCCTGGTGCCGTTGTCTTTGGATCCTGAGTGTGGGAGAGGCAAGGCTTAGGATGGTGCGTAGAGCTGAGAAGGAAAGTGCCGAGAGCAGCGTGTGTGCTGCTGCTTTGAGGGGTGCAGTTGAAGTTGTAGGCAGCAAGAGCTTTCTCAGCTGGCCCTTTTGTGAGCTCTGCTTTTGCCAGATGACTTCCATCTTACCCTCTTACCATCTTAGCCTCTCATTTTTGCATATCCCAAACCCCCTTCCAAACATCCAGCAGCTGCTTGTAAAGAAGAAGTCCTAGAACAAAAAGCCAGTGCTGCCTTTCATAGCCCCTTTGCTGTCTATGAAGTAGAGGAAAGAAGCTAGTGAGACGCACTTTCTTTCTCAACTCCATAGAGCGCATCCTTCTCTCAAGGTGGCAGAGTCCTTGGCGGAAGTGAAGCATCTGCAGCTGCAGTTCAGACTGAGAGATGTGCCAGGACAGGAAACATTTGCTGACCTTCCCTGTTCCCTGTGCAACATGATTCTCGCATCCCAGTCACTTTCACATACCTTCGGTATCCCTGAGTCCAAGCAGCTAAAGCTCACAGAGACAGAAGTGTCAGGAAGGAAAACGTTCCAAAAGCACCCCCTTCTCTTATCAGCATATAAATTGTGCACAACAGGCTGCGGCACCGAACCTTCCTTCTCAGATAGACATGCCATCACACTTTTCACTCTTGCAGCTCGGTTGAAAAGCTCCAGCAGCTGCTCCCGCAATAGCAAAAGGTTCTAGAAGTGAAAGCCAGTTTGGGGCTGCACCTTCTCCTTGCCGCATGTAAGCCACACCAAACTCCCTGATGCACTCTGTCCTCCCCTTCTCAAAGGAGTAGACGGTGGCATCAGGACACACCTGTGTCCCAGCAGCTGGGTGCCCAGCCGGGAGCAGGAGCAGGGCTGGGGCTGCTCCCAAAGTTGCCCCGCCCCAATGCCAGAGCCGGACATATGCTGAGGGGGGGCTGGATCAGGCTTTATTGTCCAGCTGCATGCCAGGAGTGAGCACAAAATCTACCTGCATTCTCTGCAGCATGCCATCCTGGAGCAGAGCCATTGCCAAAGGAAGCCGTGAGCCCGTGCCAAGCCAGTGCCGGAGTGGGATCCTAGCAGCACCTGTGGAAGCCGGGAGAGAGGAGCCCACCTGGAGCAGGTTCGTGCAGGATTAATCATCCCGTGGCTTCCCACCAGGGTCCTGTTGCTTCCAAAAGGCCCCACAGTGTCACTGTGGCCCCTCGGTTCCACCAGGTTCCATAGCGTCACTGTGGTGCCCAGGGTTCCGTCAGCTTCGCCAGCATCCCCACGGTCTGCAGAGCTCCCCGAGCTTCTGTGGTGTCACAGTGGAGGCAGGGTTGCATCAGGTTCCATAGCATCAGCACGGTCTCCAGGGCTCCCAGAGGTTCTGTGGTGTCACAGTGGAGGCAGGGTTGCATCAGGTTCCATAGCATCACCACAGTCTCCAGGGCTCCCTGAGCTTCTGTGGTGTCACAGTGGAGGCAGGGTTGCATCAGGTTCCATAGCATCAGCACGGTCTCCAGGGCTCCCAGAGGTTCTGTGGTGTCACAGAGGAGGCAGGGTTGCATCAGGTTCCATAGCATCACCACGGTCTCCAGGGCTCCAAGAGCTTCTGTGGTGTCACAGAGGAGGCAGGGTTGCATCAGGTTCAATAGCATCACCACGGTCTCCAGGGCTCCCCTGAGCTTCTGTGGTGGTGTCACAGAGGAGCCAGGCTTCCTTGTAGTTCCCCAGCATCACAAAGGCTCTCCTGGGAGCCACGGGTCACAAAGCACCGTGGGCTCTGTGCAGCCCCGCTGTGTCACAATGGCCGCTGGCTTCCACGAGCCCCCGCAGTGTCCCAGTGGGCCCCGTGGCTTTAGGAGTGGGTGGCTGGGAGTTGGTGCCAGCGGCTGGGGGAGCAGCAGCAGGGACTGTGTGTGGACAGTGCCATGGCCACTTGTGTGGCCACTGGTGTCTCTGTGCCAGGCACAGCCGTGGTGTGTAACACCGGCTCTGGGTCCTTTGGCTGTGCAGGTGGCAGTCACGGCCTGGAGCAGGGCTGCTCCCGGGGGACAGCCTGGGGCAGGAGGCTGCTGGAGATTCATTCCCCACACTCCTTGTCATGAGGTGCTCAGAGTGATTGGAAAGGCTGTTGGCAGCAGGCAGTTCTCTGGGTTCAAGCTGTGGAGCTGTCAGCGGGAATGCAAAGGCCAAGCTGGTGAGCCTTTTGTCCTGGTGCCTTTAGTGTGTGAGCAGTCCCTGGTGCCGTTGTCTTTGGATCCTGAGTGTGGGAGAGGCAAGGCTTAGGATGGTGCGTAGAGCTGAGAAGGAAAGTGCCGAGAGCAGCGTGTGTGCTGCTGCTTTGAGGGGTGCAGTTGAAGTTGTAGGCAGCAAGAGCTTTCTCAGCTGGCCCTTTTGTGAGCTCTGCTTTTGCCAGATGACTTCCATCTTACCCTCTTACCATCTTAGCCTCTCATTTTTGCATATCCCAAACCCCCTTCCAAACATCCAGCAGCTGCTTGTAAAGAAGAAGTCCTAGAACAAAAAGCCAGTGCTGCCTTTCATAGCCCCTTTGCTGTCTATGAAGTAGAGGAAAGAAGCTAGTGAGACGCACTTTCTTTCTCAACTCCATAGAGCGCATCCTTCTCTCAAGGTGGCAGAGTCCTTGGCGGAAGTGAAGCATCTGCAGCTGCAGTTCAGACTGAGAGATGTGCCAGGACAGGAAACATTTGCTGACCTTCCCTGTTCCCTGTGCAACATGATTCTCGCATCCCAGTCACTTTCACATACCTTCGGTATCCCTGAGTCCAAGCAGCTAAAGCTCACAGAGACAGAAGTGTCAGGAAGGAAAACGTTCCAAAAGCACCCCCTTCTCTTATCAGCATATAAATTGTGCACAACAGGCTGCGGCACCGAACCTTCCTTCTCAGATAGACATGCCATCACACTTTTCACTCTTGCAGCTCGGTTGAAAAGCTCCAGCAGCTGCTCCCGCAATAGCAAAAGGTTCTAGAAGTGAAAGCCAGTTTGGGGCTGCACCTTCTCCTTGCCGCATGTAAGCCACACCAAACTCCCTGATGCACTCTGTCCTCCCCTTCTCAAAGGAGTAGACGGTGGCATCAGGACACACCTGTGTCCCAGCAGCTGGGTGCCCAGCCGGGAGCAGGAGCAGGGCTGGGGCTGCTCCCAAAGTTGCCCCGCCCCAATGCCAGAGCCGGACATATGCTGAGGGGGGGCTGGATCAGGCTTTATTGTCCAGCTGCATGCCAGGAGTGAGCACAAAATCTACCTGCATTCTCTGCAGCATGCCATCCTGGAGCAGAGCCATTGCCAAAGGAAGCCGTGAGCCCGTGCCAAGCCAGTGCCGGAGTGGGATCCTAGCAGCACCTGTGGAAGCCGGGAGAGAGGAGCCCACCTGGAGCAGGTTCGTGCAGGATTAATCATCCCGTGGCTTCCCACCAGGGTCCTGTTGCTTCCAAAAGGCCCCACAGTGTCACTGTGGCCCCTCGGTTCCACCAGGTTCCATAGCGTCACTGTGGTGCCCAGGGTTCCGTCAGCTTCGCCAGCATCCCCACGGTCTGCAGAGCTCCCCGAGCTTCTGTGGTGTCACAGTGGAGGCAGGGTTGCATCAGGTTCCATAGCATCAGCACGGTCTCCAGGGCTCCCAGAGGTTCTGTGGTGTCACAGTGGAGGCAGGGTTGCATCAGGTTCCATAGCATCACCACAGTCTCCAGGGCTCCCTGAGCTTCTGTGGTGTCACAGTGGAGGCAGGGTTGCATCAGGTTCCATAGCATCAGCACGGTCTCCAGAGCTCCCAGAGGTTCTGTGGTGTCACAGAGGAGGCAGGGTTGCATCAGGTTCAATAGCATCACCACGGTCTCCAGGGCTCCAAGAGCTTCTGTGGTGTCACAGAGGAGGCAGGGTTGCATCAGGTTCAATAGCATCAGCACGGTCTCCAGGGCTCCCCTGAGCTTCTGTGGTGGTGTCACAGAGGAGCCAGGCTTCCTTGTAGTTCCCCAGCATCACAAAGGCTCTCCTGGGAGCCACGGGTCACAAAGCACCGTGGGCTCTGTGCAGCCCCGCTGTGTCACAATGGCCGCTGGCTTCCACGAGCCCCCGCAGTGTCCCAGTGGGCCCCGTGGCTTTAGGAGTGGGTGGCTGGGAGTTGGTGCCAGCGGCTGGGGGAGCAGCAGCAGGGACTGTGTGTGGACAGTGCCATGGCCACTTGTGTGGCCACTGGTGTCTCTGTGCCAGGCATAGCCGTGGTGTGTAACACCGGCTCTGGGTCCTTTGGCTGTGCAGGTGGCAGTCACGGCCTGGAGCAGGGCTGCTCCCGGGGGACAGCCTGGGGCAGGAGGCTGCTGGAGATTCATTCCCCACACTCCTTGTCATGAGGTGCTCAGAGTGATTGGAAAGGCTGTTGGCAGCAGGCAGTTCTCTGGGTTCAAGCTGTGGAGCTGTCAGCGGGAATGCAAAGGCCAAGCTGGTGAGCCTTTTGTCCTGGTGCCTTTAGTGTGTGAGCAGTCCCTGGTGCCGTTGTCTTTGGATCCTGAGTGTGGGAGAGGCAAGGCTTAGGATGGTGCGTAGAGCTGAGAAGGAAAGTGCCGAGAGCAGCGTGTGTGCTGCTGCTTTGAGGGGTGCAGTTGAAGTTGTAGGCAGCAAGAGCTTTCTCAGCTGGCCCTTTTGTGAGCTCTGCTTTTGCCAGATGACTTCCATCTTACCCTCTTACCATCTTAGCCTCTCATTTTTGCATATCCCAAACCCCCTTCCAAACATCCAGCAGCTGCTTGTAAAGAAGAAGTCCTAGAACAAAAAGCCAGTGCTGCCTTTCATAGCCCCTTTGCTGTCTATGAAGTAGAGGAAAGAAGCTAGTGAGACGCACTTTCTTTCTCAACTCCATAGAGCGCATCCTTCTCTCAAGGTGGCAGAGTCCTTGGCGGAAGTGAAGCATCTGCAGCTGCAGTTCAGACTGAGAGATGTGCCAGGACAGGAAACATTTGCTGACCTTCCCTGTTCCCTGTGCAACATGATTCTCGCATCCCAGTCACTTTCACATACCTTCGGTATCCCTGAGTCCAAGCAGCTAAAGCTCACAGAGACAGAAGTGTCAGGAAGGAAAACGTTCCAAAAGCACCCCCTTCTCTTATCAGCATATAAATTGTGCACAACAGGCTGCGGCACCGAACCTTCCTTCTCAGATAGACATGCCATCACACTTTTCACTCTTGCAGCTCGGTTGAAAAGCTCCAGCAGCTGCTCCCGCAATAGCAAAAGGTTCTAGAAGTGAAAGCCAGTTTGGGGCTGCACCTTCTCCTTGCCGCATGTAAGCCACACCAAACTCCCTGATGCACTCTGTCCTCCCCTTCTCAAAGGAGTAGACGGTGGCATCAGGACACACCTGTGTCCCAGCAGCTGGGTGCCCAGCCGGGAGCAGGAGCAGGGCTGGGGCTGCTCCCAAAGTTGCCCCGCCCCAATGCCAGAGCCGGACATATGCTGAGGGGGGGCTGGATCAGGCTTTATTGTCCAGCTGCATGCCAGGAGTGAGCACAAAATCTACCTGCATTCTCTGCAGCATGCCATCCTGGAGCAGAGCCATTGCCAAAGGAAGCCGTCAGCCCGTGCCAAGCCAGTGCCGGAGTGGGATCCTAGCAGCACCTGTGGAAGCCGGGAGAGAGGAGCCCACCTGGAGCAGGTTCGTGCAGGATTAATCATCCCGTGGCTTCCCACCAGGGTCCTGTTGCTTCCAAAAGGCCCCACAGTGTCACTGTGGCCCCTCGGTTCCACCAGGTTCCATAGCGTCACTGTGGTGCCCAGGGTTCCGTCAGCTTCGCCAGCATCCCCACGGTCTGCAGAGCTCCCCGAGCTTCTGTGGTGTCACAGTGGAGGCAGGGTTGCATCAGGTTCCATAGCATCAGCACGGTCTCCAGGGCTCCCAGAGGTTCTGTGGTGTCACAGTGGAGGCAGGGTTGCATCAGGTTCCATAGCATCACCACAGTCTCCAGGGCTCCCTGAGCTTCTGTGGTGTCACAGTGGAGGCAGGGTTGCATCAGGTTCCATAGCATCAGCACGGTCTCCAGGGCTCCCAGAGGTTCTGTGGTGTCACAGAGGAGGCAGGGTTGCATCAGGTTCCATAGCATCAGCACGGTCTCCAGGGCTCCCAGAGCTTCTGTGGTGTCACAGAGGAGGCAGGGTTGCATCAGGTTCAATAGCATCAGCACGGTCTCCAGGGCTCCCCTGAGCTTCTGTGGTGGTGTCACAGAGGAGCCAGGCTTCCTTGTAGTTCCCCAGCATCACAAAGGCTCTCCTGGGAGCCACGGGTCACAAAGCACCGTGGGCTCTGTGCAGCCCCGCTGTGTCACAATGGCCGCTGGCTTCCACGAGCCCCCGCAGTGTCCCAGTGGGCCCCGTGGCTTTAGGAGTTGGTGGCTGGGAGTTGGTGCCAGCGGCTGGGGGAGCAGCAGCAGGGACTGTGTGTGGACAGTGCCATGGCCACTTGTGTGGCCACTGGTGTCTCTGTGCCAGGCACAGCCGTGGTGTGTAACACCGGCTCTGGGTCCTTTGGCTGTGCAGGTGGCAGTCACGGCCTGGAGCAGGGCTGCTCCCGGGGGACAGCCTGGGGCAGGAGGCTGCTGGAGATTCATTCCCCACACTCCTTGTCATGAGGTGCTCAGAGTGATTGGAAAGGCTGTTGGCAGCAGGCAGTTCTCTGGGTTCAAGCTGTGGAGCTGTCAGCGGGAATGCAAAGGCCAAGCTGCTGAGCCTTTTGTCCTGGTGCCTTTAGTGTGTGAGCAGTCCCTGGTGCCGTTGTCTTTGGATCCTGAGTGTGGGAGAGGCAAGGCTTAGGATGGTGCGTAGAGCTGAGAAGGAAAGTGCCGAGAGCAGCATGTGTGCTGCTGCTTTGAGGGGTGCAGTTGAAGTTGTAGGCAGCAAGAGCTTTCTCAGCTGGCCCTTTTGTGAGCTCTGCTTTTGCCAGATGACTTCCATCTTACCCTCTTACCATCTTAGCCTCTCATTTTTGCATATCCCAAACCCCCTTCCAAACATCCAGCAGCTGCTTGTAAAGAAGAAGTCCTAGAACAAAAAGCCAGTGCTGCCTTTCATAGCCCCTTTGCTGTCTATGAAGTAGAGGAAAGAAGCTAGTGAGACGCACTTTCTTTCTCAACTCCATAGAGCGCATCCTTCTCTCAAGGTGGCAGAGTCCTTGGCGGAAGTGAAGCATCTGCAGCTGCAGTTCAGACTGAGAGATGTGCCAGGACAGGAAACATTTGCTGACCTTCCCTGTTCCCTGTGCAACATGATTCTCGCATCCCAGTCACTTTCACATACCTTCGGTATCCCTGAGTCCAAGCAGCTAAAGCTCACAGAGACAGAAGTGTCAGGAAGGGAAACGTTCCAAAAGCACCCCCTTCTCTTATCAGCATATAAATTGTGCACAACAGGCTGCGGCACCGAACCTTCCTTCTCAGATAGACATGCCATCACACTTTTCACTCTTGCAGCTCGGTTGAAAAGCTCCAGCAGCTGCTCCCGCAATAGCAAAAGGTTCTAGAAGTGAAAGCCAGTTTGGGGCTGCACCTTCTCCTTGCCGCATGTAAGCCACACCAAACTCCCTGATGCACTCTGTCCTCCCCTTCTCAAAGGAGTAGACGGTGGCATCAGGACACACCTGTGTCCCAGCAGCTGGGTGCCCAGCCGGGAGCAGGAGCAGGGCTGGGGCTGCTCCCAAAGTTGCCCCGCCCCAATGCCAGAGCCGGACATATGCTGAGGGGGGGCTGGATCAGGCTTTATTGTCCAGCTGCATGCCAGGAGTGAGCACAAAATCTACCTGCATTCTCTGCAGCATGCCATCCTGGAGCAGAGCCATTGCCAAAGGAAGCCGTCAGCCCGTGCCAAGCCAGTGCCGGAGTGGGATCCTAGCAGCACCTGTGGAAGCCGGGAGAGAGGAGCCCACCTGGAGCAGGTTCGTGCAGGATTAATCATCCCGTGGCTTCCCACCAGGGTCCTGTTGCTTCCAAAAGGCCCCACAGTGTCACTGTGGCCCCTCGGTTCCACCAGGTTCCATAGCGTCACTGTGGTGCCCAGGGTTCCGTCAGCTTCGCCAGCATCCCCACGGTCTGCAGAGCTCCCCGAGCTTCTGTGGTGTCACAGTGGAGGCAGGGTTGCATCAGGTTCCATAGCATCAGCACGGTCTCCAGGGCTCCCAGAGGTTCTGTGGTGTCACAGTGGAGGCAGGGTTGCATCAGGTTCCATAGCATCACCACAGTCTCCAGGGCTCCCTGAGCTTCTGTGGTGTCACAGTGGAGGCAGGGTTGCATCAGGTTCCATAGCATCAGCACGGTCTCCAGGGCTCCCAGAGGTTCTGTGGTGTCACAGAGGAGGCAGGGTTGCATCAGGTTCCATAGCATCAGCACGGTCTCCAGGGCTCCCCTGAGCTTCTGTGGTGGTGTCACAGAGGAGCCAGGCTTCCTTGTAGTTCCCCAGCATCACAAAGGCTCTCCTGGGAGCCACGGGTCACAAAGCACCGTGGGCTCTGTGCAGCCCCGCTGTGTCACAATGGCCGCTGGCTTCCACGAGCCCCCGCAGTGTCCCAGTGGGCCCCGTGGCTTTAGGAGTGGGTGGCTGGGAGTTGGTGCCAGCGGCTGGGGGAGCAGCAGCAGGGACTGTGTGTGGACAGTGCCATGGCCACTTGTGTGGCCACTGGTGTCTCTGTGCCAGGCACAGCCGTGGTGTGTAACACCGGCTCTGGGTCCTTTGGCTGTGCAGGTGGCAGTCACAGCCTGGAGCAGGGCTGCTCCCGGGGGACAGCCTGGGGCAGGAGGCTGCTGGAGATTCATTCCCCACACTCCTTGTCATGAGGTGCTCAGAGTGATTGGAAAGGCTGTTGGCAGCAGGCAGTTCTCTGGGTTCAAGCTGTGGAGCTGTCAGCGGGAATGCAAAGGCCAAGCTGGTGAGCCTTTTGTCCTGGTGCCTTTAGTGTGTGAGCAGTCCCTGGTGCCGTTGTCTTTGGATCCTGAGTGTGGGAGAGGCAAGGCTTAGGATGGTGCGTAGAGCTGAGAAGGAAAGTGCCGAGAGCAGCGTGTGTGCTGCTGCTTTGAGGGGTGCAGTTGAAGTTGTAGGCAGCAAGAGCTTTCTCAGCTGGCCCTTTTGTGAGCTCTGCTTTTGCCAGATGACTTCCATCTTACCCTCTTACCATCTTAGCCTCTCATTTTTGCATATCCCAAACCCCCTTCCAAACATCCAGCAGCTGCTTGTAAAGAAGAAGTCCTAGAACAAAAAGCCAGTGCTGCCTTTCATAGCCCCTTTGCTGTCTATGAAGTAGAGGAAAGAAGCTAGTGAGACGCACTTTCTTTCTCAACTCCATAGAGCGCATCCTTCTCTCAAGGTGGCAGAGTCCTTGGCGGAAGTGAAGCATCTGCAGCTGCAGTTCAGACTGAGAGATGTGCCAGGACAGGAAACATTTGCTGACCTTCCCTGTTCCCTGTGCAACATGATTCTCGCATCCCAGTCACTTTCACATACCTTCGGTATCCCTGAGTCCAAGCAGCTAAAGCTCACAGAGACAGAAGTGTCAGGAAGGAAAACGTTCCAAAAGCACCCCCTTCTCTTATCAGCATATAAATTGTGCACAACAGGCTGCGGCACCGAACCTTCCTTCTCAGATAGACATGCCATCACACTTTTCACTCTTGCAGCTCGGTTGAAAAGCTCCAGCAGCTGCTCCCGCAATAGCAAAAGGTTCTAGAAGTGAAAGCAAGTTTGGGGCTGCACCTTCTCCTTGCCGCATGTAAGCCACACCAAACTCCCTGATGCACTCTGTCCTCCCCTTCTCAAAGGAGTAGACGGTGGCATCAGGACACACCTGTGTCCCAGCAGCTGGGTGCCCAGCTGGGAGCAGGAGCAGGGCTGGGGCTGCTCCCAAAGTTGCCCCGCCCCAATGCCAGAGCCGGACATATGCTGAGGGGGGGCTGGATCAGGCTTTATTGTCCAGCTGCATGCCAGGAGTGAGCACAAAATCTACCTGCATTCTCTGCAGCATGCCATCCTGGAGCAGAGCCATTGCCAAAGGAAGCCGTGAGCCCGTGCCAAGCCAGTGCCGGAGTGGGATCCTAGCAGCACCTGTGGAAGCCGGGAGAGAGGAGCCCACCTGGAGCAGGTTCGTGCAGGATTAATCATCCCGTGGCTTCCCACCAGGGTCCTGTTGCTTCCAAAAGGCCCCACAGTGTCACAGTGGCCCCTCGGTTCCATCAGGTTCCATAGCGTCACTGTGGTGCCCAGGGTTCCGTCAGCTTCGCCAGCATCCCCACGGTCTGCAGAGCTCCCCGAGCTTCTGTGGTGTCACAGTGGAGGCAGGGTTGCATCAGGTTCCATAGCATCAGCACGGTCTCCAGGGCTCCCAGAGGTTCTGTGGTGTCACAGTGGAGGCAGGGTTGCATCAGGTTCCATAGCATCACCACAGTCTCCAGGGCTCCCTGAGCTTCTGTGGTGTCACAGTGGAGGCAGGGTTGCATCAGGTTCCATAGCATCAGCACGGTCTCCAGGGCTCCCAGAGGTTCTGTGGTGTCACAGAGGAGGCAGGGTTGCATCAGGTTCCATAGCATCACCACGGTCTCCAGGGCTCCAAGAGCTTCTGTGGTGTCACAGAGGAGGCAGGGTTGCATCAGGTTCAATAGCATCAGCACGGTCTCCAGGGCTCCCCTGAGCTTCTGTGGTGGTGTCACAGAGGAGCCAGGCTTCCTTGTAGTTCCCCAGCATCACAAAGGCTCTCCTGGGAGCCACGGGTCACAAAGCACCGTGGGCTCTGTGCAGCCCCGCTGTGTCACAATGGCCGCTGGCTTCCACGAGCCCCCGCAGTGTCCCAGTGGGCCCCGTGGCTTTAGGAGTGGGTGGCTGGGAGTTGGTGCCAGCGGCTGGGGGAGCAGCAGCAGGGACTGTGTGTGGACAGTGCCATGGCCACTTGTGTGGCCACTGGTGTCTCTGTGCCAGGCACAGCCGTGGTGTGTAACACCGGCTCTGGGTCCTTTGGCTGTGCAGGTGGCAGTCACGGCCTGGAGCAGGGCTGCTCCCGGGGGACAGCCTGGGGCAGGAGGCTGCTGGAGATTCATTCCCCACACTCCTTGTCATGAGGTGCTCAGAGTGATTGGAAAGGCTGTTGGCAGCAGGCAGTTCTCTGGGTTCAAGCTGTGGAGCTGTCAGCGGGAATGCAAAGGCCAAGCTGGTGAGCCTTTTGTCCTGGTGCCTTTAGTGTGTGAGCAGTCCCTGGTGCCGTTGTCTTTGGATCCTGAGTGTGGGAGAGGCAAGGCTTAGGATGGTGCGTAGAGCTGAGAAGGAAAGTGCCGAGAGCAGCGTGTGTGCTGCTGCTTTGAGGGGTGCAGTTGAAGTTGTAGGCAGCAAGAGCTTTCTCAGCTGGCCCTTTTGTGAGCTCTGCTTTTGCCAGATGACTTCCATCTTACCCTCTTACCATCTTAGCCTCTCATTTTTGCATATCCCAAACCCCCTTCCAAACATCCAGCAGCTGCTTGTAAAGAAGAAGTCCTAGAACAAAAAGCCAGTGCTGCCTTTCATAGCCCCTTTGCTGTCTATGAAGTAGAGGAAAGAAGCTAGTGAGACGCACTTTCTTTCTCAACTCCATAGAGCGCATCCTTCTCTCAAGGTGGCAGAGTCCTTGGCGGAAGTGAAGCATCTGCAGCTGCAGTTCAGACTGAGAGATGTGCCAGGACAGGAAACATTTGCTGACCTTCCCTGTTCCCTGTGCAACATGATTCTCGCATCCCAGTCACTTTCACATACCTTCGGTATCCCTGAGTCCAAGCAGCTAAAGCTCACAGAGACAGAAGTGTCAGGAAGGAAAACGTTGCAAAAGCACCCCCTTCTCTTATCAGCATATAAATTGTGCACAACAGGCTGCGGCACCGAACCTTCCTTCTCAGATAGACATGCCATCACACTTTTCACTCTTGCAGCTCGGTTGAAAAGCTCCAGCAGCTGCTCCCGCAATAGCAAAAGGTTCTAGAAGTGAAAGCCAGTTTGGGGCTGCACCTTCTCCTTGCCGCATGTAAGCCACACCAAACTCCCTGATGCACTCTGTCCTCCCCTTCTCAAAGGAGTAGACGGTGGCATCAGGACACACCTGTGTCCCAGCAGCTGGGTGCCCAGCCGGGAGCAGGAGCAGGGCTGGGGCTGCTCCCAAAGTTGCCCCGCCCCAATGCCAGAGCCGGACATATGCTGGGGGGGGGCTGGATCAGGCTTTATTGTCCAGCTGCATGCCAGGAGTGAGCACAAAATCTACCTGCATTCTCTGCAGCATGCCATCCTGGAGCAGAGCCATTGCCAAAGGAAGCCGTGAGCCCGTGCCAAGCCAGTGCCGGAGTGGGATCCTAGCAGCACCTGTGGAAGCCGGGAGAGAGGAGCCCACCTGGAGCAGGTTCGTGCAGGATTAATCATCCCGTGGCTTCCCACCAGGGTCCTGTTGCTTCCAAAAGGCCCCACAGTGTCACTGTGGCCCCTCGGTTCCACCAGGTTCCATAGCGTCACTGTGGTGCCCAGGGTTCCGTCAGCTTCGCCAGCATCCCCACGGTCTGCAGAGCTCCCCGAGCTTCTGTGGTGTCACAGTGGAGGCAGGGTTGCATCAGGTTCCATAGCATCAGCACGGTCTCCAGGGCTCCCAGAGGTTCTGTGGTGTCACAGTGGAGGCAGGGTTGCATCAGGTTCCATAGCATCACCACAGTCTCCAGGGCTCCCTGAGCTTCTGTGGTGTCACAGTGGAGGCAGGGTTGCATCAGGTTCCATAGCATCAGCACGGTCTCCAGGGCTCCCAGAGGTTCTGTGGTGTCACAGAGGAGGCAGGGTTGCATCAGGTTCCATAGCATCAGCACGGTCTCCAGGGCTCCAAGAGCTTCTGTGTTGTCACAGAGGAGGCAGGGTTGCATCAGGTTCAATAGCATCAGCACGGTCTCCAGGGCTCCCCTGAGCTTCTGTGGTGGTGTCACAGAGGAGCCAGGCTTCCTTGTAGTTCCCCAGCATCACAAAGGCTCTCCTGGGAGCCACGGGTCACAAAGCACCGTGGGCTCTGTGCAGCCCCGCTGTGTCACAATGGCCGCTGGCTTCCACGAGCCCCCGCAGTGTCCCAGTGGGCCCCGTGGCTTTAGGAGTGGGTGGCTGGGAGTTGGTGCCAGCGGCTGGGGGAGCAGCAGCAGGGACTGTGTGTGGACAGTGCCATGGCCACTTGTGTGGCCACTGGTGTCTCTGTGCCAGGCACAGCCGTGGTGTGTAACACCGGCTCTGGGTCCTTTGGCTGTGCAGGTGGCAGTCACGGCCTGGAGCAGGGCTGCTCCCGGGGGACAGCCTGGGGCAGGAGGCTGCTGGAGATTCATTCCCCACACTCCTTGTCATGAGGTGCTCAGAGTGATTGGAAAGGCTGTTGGCAGCAGGCAGTTCTCTGAGTTCAAGCTGTGGAGCTGTCAGCGGGAATGCAAAGGCCAAGCTGGTGAGCCTTTTGTCCTGGTGCCTTTAGTGTGTGAGCAGTCCCTGGTGCCGTTGTCTTTGGATCCTGAGTGTGGGAGAGGCAAGGCTTAGGATGGTGCGTAGAGCTGAGAAGGAAAGTGCCGAGAGCAGCGTGTGTGCTGCTGCTTTGAGGGGTGCAGTTGAAGTTGTAGGCAGCAAGAGCTTTCTCAGCTGGCCCTTTTGTGAGCTCTGCTTTTGCCAGATGACTTCCATCTTACCCTCTTACCATCTTAGCCTCTCATTTTTGCATATCCCAAACCCCCTTCCAAACATCCAGCAGCTGCTTGTAAAGAAGAAGTCCTAGAACAAAAAGCCAGTGCTGCCTTTCATAGCCCCTTTGCTGTCTATGAAGTAGAGGAAAGAAGCTAGTGAGACGCACTTTCTTTCTCAACTCCATAGAGCGCATCCTTCTCTCAAGGTGGCAGAGTCCTTGGCGGAAGTGAAGCATCTGCAGCTGCAGTTCAGACTGAGAGATGTGCCAGGACAGGAAACATTTGCTGACCTTCCCTGTTCCCTGTGCAACATGATTCTCGCATCCCAGTCACTTTCACATACCTTCGGTATCCCTGAGTCCAAGCAGCTAAAGCTCACAGAGACAGAAGTGTCAGGAAGGAAAACGTTCCAAAAGCACCCCCTTCTCTTATCAGCATATAAATTGTGCACAACAGGCTGCGGCACCGAACCTTCCTTCTCAGATAGACATGCCATCACACTTTTCACTCTTGCAGCTCGGTTGAAAAGCTCCAGCAGCTGCTCCCGCAATAGCAAAAGGTTCTAGAAGTGAAAGCCAGTTTGGGGCTGCACCTTCTCCTTGCCGCATGTAAGCCACACCAAACTCCCTGATGCACTCTGTCCTCCCCTTCTCAAAGGAGTAGACGGTGGCATCAGGACACACCTGTGTCCCAGCAGCTGGGTGCCCAGCTGGGAGCAGGAGCAGGGCTGGGGCTGCTCCCAAAGTTGCCCCGCCCCAATGCCAGAGCCGGACATATGCTGAGGGGGGGCTGGATCAGGCTTTATTGTCCAGCTGCATGCCAGGAGTGAGCACAAAATCTACCTGCATTCTCTGCAGCATGCCATCCTGGAGCAGAGCCATTGCCAAAGGAAGCCGTGAGCCCGTGCCAAGCCAGTGCCGGAGTGGGATCCTAGCAGCACCTGTGGAAGCCGGGAGAGAGGAGCCCACCTGGAGCAGGTTCGTGCAGGATTAATCATCCCGTGGCTTCCCACCAGGGTCCTGTTGCTTCCAAAAGGCCCCACAGTGTCACAGTGGCCCCTCGGTTCCATCAGGTTCCATAGCGTCACTGTGGTGCCCAGGGTTCCGTCAGCTTCGCCAGCATCCCCACGGTCTGCAGAGCTCCCCGAGCTTCTGTGGTGTCACAGTGGAGGCAGGGTTGCATCAGGTTCCATAGCATCAGCACGGTCTCCAGGGCTCCCAGAGGTTCTGTGGTGTCACAGTGGAGGCAGGGTTGCATCAGGTTCCATAGCATCACCACAGTCTCCAGGGCTCCCTGAGCTTCTGTGGTGTCACAGTGGAGGCAGGGTTGCATCAGGTTCCATAGCATCAGCACGGTCTCCAGGGCTCCCAGAGGTTCTGTGGTGTCACAGAGGAGGCAGGGTTGCATCAGGTTCCATAGCATCACCACGGTCTCCAGGGCTCCAAGAGCTTCTGTGGTGTCACAGAGGAGGCAGGGTTGCATCAGGTTCAATAGCATCAGCACGGTCTCCAGGGCTCCCCTGAGCTTCTGTGGTGGTGTCACAGAGGAGCCAGGCTTCCTTGTAGTTCCCCAGCATCACAAAGGCTCTCCTGGGAGCCACGGGTCACAAAGCACCGTGGGCTCTGTGCAGCCCCGCTGTGTCACAATGGCCGCTGGCTTCCACGAGCCCCCGCAGTGTCCCAGTGGGCCCCGTGGCTTTAGGAGTGGGTGGCTGGGAGTTGGTGCCAGCGGCTGGGGGAGCAGCAGCAGGGACTGTGTGTGGACAGTGCCATGGCCACTTGTGTGGCCACTGGTGTCTCTGTGCCAGGCACAGCCGTGGTGTGTAACACCGGCTCTGGGTCCTTTGGCTGTGCAGGTGGCAGTCACGGCCTGGAGCAGGGCTGCTCCCGGGGGACAGCCTGGGGCAGGAGGCTGCTGGAGATTCATTCCCCACACTCCTTGTCATGAGGTGCTCAGAGTGATTGGAAAGGCTGTTGGCAGCAGGCAGTTCTCTGGGTTCAAGCTGTGGAGCTGTCAGCGGGAATGCAAAGGCCAAGCTGGTGAGCCTTTTGTCCTGGTGCCTTTAGTGTGTGAGCAGTCCCTGGTGCCGTTGTCTTTGGATCCTGAGTGTGGGAGAGGCAAGGCTTAGGATGGTGCGTAGAGCTGAGAAGGAAAGTGCCGAGAGCAGCGTGTGTGCTGCTGCTTTGAGGGGTGCAGTTGAAGTTGTAGGCAGCAAGAGCTTTCTCAGCTGGCCCTTTTGTGAGCTCTGCTTTTGCCAGATGACTTCCATCTTACCCTCTTACCATCTTAGCCTCTCATTTTTGCATATCCCAAACCCCCTTCCAAACATCCAGCAGCTGCTTGTAAAGAAGAAGTCCTAGAACAAAAAGCCAGTGCTGCCTTTCATAGCCCCTTTGCTGTCTATGAAGTAGAGGAAAGAAGCTAGTGAGACGCACTTTCTTTCTCAACTCCATAGAGCGCATCCTTCTCTCAAGGTGGCAGAGTCCTTGGCGGAAGTGAAGCATCTGCAGCTGCAGTTCAGACTGAGAGATGGGCCAGGACAGGAAACATTTGCTGACCTTCCCTGTTCCCTGTGCAACATGATTCTCGCATCCCAGTCACTTTCACATACCTTCGGTATCCCTGAGTCCAAGCAGCTAAAGCTCACAGAGACAGAAGTGTCAGGAAGGAAAACGTTGCAAAAGCACCCCCTTCTCTTATCAGCATATAAATTGTGCACAACAGGCTGCGGCACCGAACCTTCCTTCTCAGATAGACATGCCATCACACTTTTCACTCTTGCAGCTCGGTTGAAAAGCTCCAGCAGCTGCTCCCGCAATAGCAAAAGGTTCTAGAAGTGAAAGCCAGTTTGGGGCTGCACCTTCTCCTTGCCGCATGTAAGCCACACCAAACTCCCTGATGCACTCTGTCCTCCCCTTCTCAAAGGAGTAGACGGTGGCATCAGGACACACCTGTGTCCCAGCAGCTGGGTGCCCAGCCGGGAGCAGGAGCAGGGCTGGGGCTGCTCCCAAAGTTGCCCCGCCCCAATGCCAGAGCCGGACATATGCTGGGGGGGGGCTGGATCAGGCTTTATTGTCCAGCTGCATGCCAGGAGTGAGCACAAAATCTACCTGCATTCTCTGCAGCATGCCATCCTGGAGCAGAGCCATTGCCAAAGGAAGCCGTGAGCCCGTGCCAAGCCAGTGCCGGAGTGGGATCCTAGCAGCACCTGTGGAAGCCGGGAGAGAGGAGCCCACCTGGAGCAGGTTCGTGCAGGATTAATCATCCCGTGGCTTCCCACCAGGGTCCTGTTGCTTCCAAAAGGCCCCACAGTGTCACTGTGGCCCCTCGGTTCCACCAGGTTCCATAGCGTCACTGTGGTGCCCAGGGTTCCGTCAGCTTCGCCAGCATCCCCACGGTCTGCAGAGCTCCCCGAGCTTCTGTGGTGTCACAGTGGAGGCAGGGTTGCATCAGGTTCCATAGCATCAGCACGGTCTCCAGGGCTCCCAGAGGTTCTGTGGTGTCACAGTGGAGGCAGGGTTGCATCAGGTTCCATAGCATCACCACAGTCTCCAGGGCTCCCTGAGCTTCTGTGGTGTCACAGTGGAGGCAGGGTTGCATCAGGTTCCATAGCATCAGCACGGTCTCCAGGGCTCCCAGAGGTTCTGTGGTGTCACAGAGGAGGCAGGGTTGCATCAGGTTCCATAGCATCAGCACGGTCTCCAGGGCTCCAAGAGCTTCTGTGTTGTCACAGAGGAGGCAGGGTTGCATCAGGTTCAATAGCATCAGCACGGTCTCCAGGGCTCCCCTGAGCTTCTGTGGTGGTGTCACAGAGGAGCCAGGCTTCCTTGTAGTTCCCCAGCATCACAAAGGCTCTCCTGGGAGCCACGGGTCACAAAGCACCGTGGGCTCTGTGCAGCCCCGCTGTGTCACAATGGCCGCTGGCTTCCACGAGCCCCCGCAGTGTCCCAGTGGGCCCCGTGGCTTTAGGAGTGGGTGGCTGGGAGTTGGTGCCAGCGGCTGGGGGAGCAGCAGCAGGGACTGTGTGTGGACAGTGCCATGGCCACTTGTGTGGCCACTGGTGTCTCTGTGCCAGGCACAGCCGTGGTGTGTAACACCGGCTCTGGGTCCTTTGGCTGTGCAGGTGGCAGTCACGGCCTGGAGCAGGGCTGCTCCCGGGGGACAGCCTGGGGCAGGAGGCTGCTGGAGATTCATTCCCCACACTCCTTGTCATGAGGTGCTCAGAGTGATTGGAAAGGCTGTTGGCAGCAGGCAGTTCTCTGAGTTCAAGCTGTGGAGCTGTCAGCGGGAATGCAAAGGCCAAGCTGGTGAGCCTTTTGTCCTGGTGCCTTTAGTGTGTGAGCAGTCCCTGGTGCCGTTGTCTTTGGATCCTGAGTGTGGGAGAGGCAAGGCTTAGGATGGTGCGTAGAGCTGAGAAGGAAAGTGCCGAGAGCAGCGTGTGTGCTGCTGCTTTGAGGGGTGCAGTTGAAGTTGTAGGCAGCAAGAGCTTTCTCAGCTGGCCCTTTTGTGAGCTCTGCTTTTGCCAGATGACTTCCATCTTACCCTCTTACCATCTTAGCCTCTCATTTTTGCATATCCCAAACCCCCTTCCAAACATCCAGCAGCTGCTTGTAAAGAAGAAGTCCTAGAACAAAAAGCCAGTGCTGCCTTTCATAGCCCCTTTGCTGTCTATGAAGTAGAGGAAAGAAGCTAGTGAGACGCACTTTCTTTCTCAACTCCATAGAGCGCATCCTTCTCTCAAGGTGGCAGAGTCCTTGGCGGAAGTGAAGCATCTGCAGCTGCAGTTCAGACTGAGAGATGTGCCAGGACAGGAGACATTTGCTGACCTTCCCTGTTCCCTGTGCAACATGATTCTCGCATCCCAGTCACTTTCACATACCTTCGGTATCCCTGAGTCCAAGCAGCTAAAGCTCACAGAGACAGAAGTGTCAGGAAGGAAAACGTTCCAAAAGCACCCCCTTCTCTTATCAGCATATAAATTGTGCACAACAGGCTGCGGCACCGAACCTTCCTTCTCAGATAGACATGCCATCACACTTTTCACTCTTGCAGCTCGGTTGAAAAGCTCCAGCAGCTGCTCCCGCAATAGCAAAAGGTTCTAGAAGTGAAAGCCAGTTTGGGGCTGCACCTTCTCCTTGCCGCATGTAAGCCACACCAAACTCCCTGATGCACTCTGTCCTCCCCTTCTCAAAGGAGTAGACGGTGGCATCAGGACACACCTGTGTCCCAGCAGCTGGGTGCCCAGCCGGGAGCAGGAGCAGGGCTGGGGCTGCTCCCAAAGTTGCCCCGCCCCAATGCCAGAGCCGGACATATGCTGGGGGGGGGCTGGATCAGGCTTTATTGTCCAGCTGCATGCCAGGAGTGAGCACAAAATCTACCTGCATTCTCTGCAGCATGCCATCCTGGAGCAGAGCCATTGCCAAAGGAAGCCGTGAGCCCGTGCCAAGCCAGTGCCGGAGTGGGATCCTAGCAGCACCTGTGGAAGCCGGGAGAGAGGAGCCCACCTGGAGCAGGTTCGTGCAGGATTAATCATCCCGTGGCTTCCCACCAGGGTCCTGTTGCTTCCAAAAGGCCCCACAGTGTCACTGTGGCCCCTCGGTTCCACCAGGTTCCATAGCGTCACTGTGGTGCCCAGGGTTCCGTCAGCTTCGCCAGCATCCCCACGGTCTGCAGAGCTCCCCGAGCTTCTGTGGTGTCACAGTGGAGGCAGGGTTGCATCAGGTTCCATAGCATCAGCACGGTCTCCAGGGCTCCCAGAGGTTCTGTGGTGTCACAGTGGAGGCAGGGTTGCATCAGGTTCCATAGCATCACCACAGTCTCCAGGGCTCCCTGAGCTTCTGTGGTGTCACAGTGGAGGCAGGGTTGCATCAGGTTCCATAGCATCAGCACGGTCTCCAGAGCTCCCAGAGGTTCTGTGGTGTCACAGAGGAGGCAGGGTTGCATCAGGTTCAATAGCATCAGCACGGCCTCCAGGCCTCCCCTGAGCTTCTGTGGTGGTGTCACAGAGGAGCCAGGCTTCCTTGTAGTTCCCCAGCATCACAAAGGCTCTCCTGGGAGCCACGGGTCACAAAGCACCGTGGGCTCTGTGCAGCCCCGCTGTGTCACAATGGCCGCTGGCTTCCACGAGCCCCCGCAGTGTCCCAGTGGGCCCCGTGGCTTTAGGAGTGGGTGGCTGGGAGTTGGTGCCAGCGGCTGGGGGAGCAGCAGCAGGGACTGTGTGTGGACAGTGCCATGGCCACTTGTGTGGCCACTGGTGTCTCTGTGCCAGGCACAGCCGTGGTGTGTAACACCGGCTCTGGGTCCTTTGGCTGTGCAGGTGGCAGTCACAGCCTGGAGCAGGGCTGCTCCCGGGGGACAGCCTGGGGCAGGAGGCTGCTGGAGATTCATTCCCCACACTCCTTGTCATGAGGTGCTCAGAGTGATTGGAAAGGCTGTTGGCAGCAGGCAGTTCTCTGGGTTCAAGCTGTGGAGCTGTCAGCGGGAATGCAAAGGCCAAGCTGGTGAGCCTTTTGTCCTGGTGCCTTTAGTGTGTGAGCAGTCCCTGGTGCCGTTGTCTTTGGATCCTGAGTGTGGGAGAGGCAAGGCTTAGGATGGTGCGTAGAGCTGAGAAGGAAAGTGCCGAGAGCAGCGTGTGTGCTGCTGCTTTGAGGGGTGCAGTTGAAGTTGTAGGCAGCAAGAGCTTTCTCAGCTGGCCCTTTTGTGAGCTCTGCTTTTGCCAGATGACTTCCATCTTACCCTCTTACCATCTTAGCCTCTCATTTTTGCATATCCCAAACCCCCTTCCAAACATCCAGCAGCTGCTTGTAAAGAAGAAGTCCTAGAACAAAAAGCCAGTGCTGCCTTTCATAGCCCCTTTGCTGTCTATGAAGTAGAGGAAAGAAGCTAGTGAGACGCACTTTCTTTCTCAACTCCATAGAGCGCATCCTTCTCTCAAGGTGGCAGAGTCCTTGGCGGAAGTGAAGCATCTGCAGCTGCAGTTCAGACTGAGAGATGTGCCAGGACAGGAAACATTTGCTGACCTTCCCTGTTCCCTGTGCAACATGATTCTCGCATCCCAGTCACTTTCACATACCTTCGGTATCCCTGAGTCCAAGCAGCTAAAGCTCACAGAGACAGAAGTGTCAGGAAGGAAAACGTTGCAAAAGCACCCCCTTCTCTTATCAGCATATAAATTGTGCACAACAGGCTGCGGCACCGAACCTTCCTTCTCAGATAGACATGCCATCACACTTTTCACTCTTGCAGCTCGGTTGAAAAGCTCCAGCAGCTGCTCCCGCAATAGCAAAAGGTTCTAGAAGTGAAAGCCAGTTTGGGGCTGCACCTTCTCCTTGCCGCATGTAAGCCACACCAAACTCCCTGATGCACTCTGTCCTCCCCTTCTCAAAGGAGTAGACGGTGGCATCAGGACACACCTGTGTCCCAGCAGCTGGGTGCCCAGCCGGGAGCAGGAGCAGGGCTGGGGCTGCTCCCAAAGTTGCCCCGCCCCAATGCCAGAGCCGGACATATGCTGAGGGGGGGCTGGATCAGGCTTTATTGTCCAGCTGCATGCCAGGAGTGAGCACAAAATCTACCTGCATTCTCTGCAGCATGCCATCCTGGAGCAGAGCCATTGCCAAAGGAAGCCGTGAGCCCGTGCCAAGCCAGTGCCGGAGTGGGATCCTAGCAGCACCTGTGGAAGCCGGGAGAGAGGAGCCCACCTGGAGCAGGTTCGTGCAGGATTAATCATCCCGTGGCTTCCCACCAGGGTCCTGTTGCTTCCAAAAGGCCCCACAGTGTCACTGTGGCCCCTCGGTTCCACCAGGTTCCATAGCGTCACTGTGGTGCCCAGGGTTCCGTCAGCTTCGCCAGCATCCCCACGGTCTGCAGAGCTCCCCGAGCTTCTGTGGTGTCACAGTGGAGGCAGGGTTGCATCAGGTTCCATAGCATCAGCACGGTCTCCAGGGCTCCCAGAGGTTCTGTGGTGTCACAGTGGAGGCAGGGTTGCATCAGGTTCCATAGCATCACCACAGTCTCCAGGGCTCCCTGAGCTTCTGTGGTGTCACAGTGGAGGCAGGGTTGCATCAGGTTCCATAGCATCAGCACGGTCTCCAGGGCTCCCAGAGGTTCTGTGGTGTCACAGAGGAGGCAGGGTTGCATCAGGTTCCATAGCATCACCACGGTCTCCAGGGCTCCAAGAGCTTCTGTGGTGTCACAGAGGAGGCAGGGTTGCATCAGGTTCAATAGCATCAGCACAGTCTCAAGGGCTCCCCTGAGCTTCTGTGGTGGTGTCACAGAGGAGCCAGGCTTCCTTGTAGTTCCCCAGCATCACAAAGGCTCTCCTGGGAGCCACGGGTCACAAAGCACCGTGGGCTCTGTGCAGCCCCGCTGTGTCACAATGGCCGCTGGCTTCCACGAGCCCCCGCAGTGTCCCAGTGGGCCCCGTGGCTTTAGGAGTGGGTGGCTGGGAGTTGGTGCCAGCGGCTGGGGGAGCAGCAGCAGGGACTGTGTGTGGACAGTGCCATGGCCACTTGTGTGGCCACTGGTGTCTCTGTGCCAGGCACAGCCGTGGTGTGTAACACCGGCTCTGGGTCCTTTGGCTGTGCAGGTGGCAGTCACAGCCTGGAGCAGGGCTGCTCCCGGGGGACAGCCTGGGGCAGGAGGCTGCTGGAGATTCATTCCCCACACTCCTTGTCATGAGGTGCTCAGAGTGATTGGAAAGGCTGTTGGCAGCAGGCAGTTCTCTGGGTTCAAGCTGTGGAGCTGTCAGCGGGAATGCAAAGGCCAAGCTGGTGAGCCTTTTGTCCTGGTGCCTTTAGTGTGTGAGCAGTCCCTGGTGCCGTTGTCTTTGGATCCTGAGTGTGGGAGAGGCAAGGCTTAGGATGGTGCGTAGAGCTGAGAAGGAAAGTGCCGAGAGCAGCGTGTGTGCTGCTGCTTTGAGGGGTGCAGTTGAAGTTGTAGGCAGCAAGAGCTTTCTCAGCTGGCCCTTTTGTGAGCTCTGCTTTTGCCAGATGACTTCCATCTTACCCTCTTACCATCTTAGCCTCTCATTTTTGCATATCCCAAACCCCCTTCCAAACATCCAGCAGCTGCTTGTAAAGAAGAAGTCCTAGAACAAAAAGCCAGTGCTGCCTTTCATAGCCCCTTTGCTGTCTATGAAGTAGAGGAAAGAAGCTAGTGAGACGCACTTTCTTTCTCAACTCCATAGAGCGCATCCTTCTCTCAAGGTGGCAGAGTCCTTGGCGGAAGTGAAGCATCTGCAGCTGCAGTTCAGACTGAGAGATGTGCCAGGACAGGAAACATTTGCTGACCTTCCCTGTTCCCTGTGCAACATGATTCTCGCATCCCAGTCACTTTCACATACCTTCGGTATCCCTGAGTCCAAGCAGCTAAAGCTCACAGAGACAGAAGTGTCAGGAAGGAAAACGTTGCAAAAGCACCCCCTTCTCTTATCAGCATATAAATTGTGCACAACAGGCTGCGGCACCGAACCTTCCTTCTCAGATAGACATGCCATCACACTTTTCACTCTTGCAGCTCGGTTGAAAAGCTCCAGCAGCTGCTCCCGCAATAGCAAAAGGTTCTAGAAGTGAAAGCCAGTTTGGGGCTGCACCTTCTCCTTGCCGCATGTAAGCCACACCAAACTCCCTGATGCACTCTGTCCTCCCCTTCTCAAAGGAGTAGACGGTGGCATCAGGACACACCTGTGTCCCAGCAGCTGGGTGCCCAGCCGGGAGCAGGAGCAGGGCTGGGGCTGCTCCCAAAGTTGCCCCGCCCCAATGCCAGAGCCGGACATATGCTGAGGGGGGGCTGGATCAGGCTTTATTGTCCAGCTGCATGCCAGGAGTGAGCACAAAATCTACCTGCATTCTCTGCAGCATGCCATCCTGGAGCAGAGCCATTGCCAAAGGAAGCCGTGAGCCCGTGCCAAGCCAGTGCCGGAGTGGGATCCTAGCAGCACCTGTGGAAGCCGGGAGAGAGGAGCCCACCTGGAGCAGGTTCGTGCAGGATTAATCATCCCGTGGCTTCCCACCAGGGTCCTGTTGCTTCCAAAAGGCCCCACAGTGTCACTGTGGCCCCTCGGTTCCACCAGGTTCCATAGCGTCACTGTGGTGCCCAGGGTTCCGTCAGCTTCGCCAGCATCCCCACGGTCTGCAGAGCTCCCCGAGCTTCTGTGGTGTCACAGTGGAGGCAGGGTTGCATCAGGTTCCATAGCATCAGCACGGTCTCCAGGGCTCCCAGAGGTTCTGTGGTGTCACAGTGGAGGCAGGGTTGCATCAGGTTCCATAGCATCACCACAGTCTCCAGGGCTCCCTGAGCTTCTGTGGTGTCACAGTGGAGGCAGGGTTGCATCAGGTTCCATAGCATCAGCACGGTCTCCAGGGCTCCCAGAGGTTCTGTGGTGTCACAGAGGAGGCAGGGTTGCATCAGGTTCCATAGCATCACCACGGTCTCCAGGGCTCCCCTGAGCTTCTGTGGTGGTGTCACAGAGGAGCCAGGCTTCCTTGTAGTTCCCCAGCATCACAAAGGCTCTCCTGGGAGCCACGGGTCACAAAGCACCGTGGGCTCTGTGCAGCCCCGCTGTGTCACAATGGCCGCTGGCTTCCACGAGCCCCCGCAGTGTCCCAGTGGGCCCCGTGGCTTTAGGAGTGGGTGGCTGGGAGTTGGTGCCAGCGGCTGGGGGAGCAGCAGCAGGGACTGTGTGTGGACAGTGCCATGGCCACTTGTGTGGCCACTGGTGTCTCTGTGCCAGGCACAGCCGTGGTGTGTAACACCGGCTCTGGGTCCTTTGGCTGTGCAGGTGGCAGTCACGGCCTGGAGCAGGGCTGCTCCCGGGGGACAGCCTGGGGCAGGAGGCTGCTGGAGATTCATTCCCCACACTCCTTGTCATGAGGTGCTCAGAGTGATTGGAAAGGCTGTTGGCAGCAGGCAGTTCTCTGGGTTCAAGCTGTGGAGCTGTCAGCGGGAATGCAAAGGCCAAGCTGGTGAGCCTTTTGTCCTGGTGCCTTTAGTGTGTGAGCAGTCCCTGGTGCCGTTGTCTTTGGATCCTGAGTGTGGGAGAGGCAAGGCTTAGGATGGTGCGTAGAGCTGAGAAGGAAAGTGCCGAGAGCAGCGTGTGTGCTGCTGCTTTGAGGGGTGCAGTTGAAGTTGTAGGCAGCAAGAGCTTTCTCAGCTGGCCCTTTTGTGAGCTCTGCTTTTGCCAGATGACTTCCATCTTACCCTCTTACCATCTTAGCCTCTCATTTTTGCATATCCCAAACCCCCTTCCAAACATCCAGCAGCTGCTTGTAAAGAAGAAGTCCTAGAACAAAAAGCCAGTGCTGCCTTTCATAGCCCCTTTGCTGTCTATGAAGTAGAGGAAAGAAGCTAGTGAGACGCACTTTCTTTCTCAACTCCATAGAGCGCATCCTTCTCTCAAGGTGGCAGAGTCCTTGGCGGAAGTGAAGCATCTGCAGCTGCAGTTCAGACTGAGAGATGTGCCAGGACAGGAAACATTTGCTGACCTTCCCTGTTCCCTGTGCAACATGATTCTCGCATCCCAGTCACTTTCACATACCTTCGGTACCCCTGAGTCCAAGCAGCTAAAGCTCACAGAGACAGAAGTGTCAGGAAGGAAAACGTTGCAAAAGCACCCCCTTCTCTTATCAGCATATAAATTGTGCACAACAGGCTGCGGCACCGAACCTTCCTTCTCAGATAGACATGCCATCACACTTTTCACTCTTGCAGCTCGGTTGAAAAGCTCCAGCAGCTGCTCCCGCAATAGCAAAAGGTTCTAGAAGTGAAAGCCAGTTTGGGGCTGCACCTTCTCCTTGCCGCATGTAAGCCACACCAAACTCCCTGATGCACTCTGTCCTCCCCTTCTCAAAGGAGTAGACGGTGGCATCAGGACACACCTGTGTCCCAGCAGCTGGGTGCCCAGCCGGGAGCAGGAGCAGGGCTGGGGCTGCTCCCAAAGTTGCCCCGCCCCAATGCCAGAGCCGGACATATGCTGAGGGGGGGCTGGATCAGGCTTTATTGTCCAGCTGCATGCCAGGAGTGAGCACAAAATCTACCTGCATTCTCTGCAGCATGCCATCCTGGAGCAGAGCCATTGCCAAAGGAAGCCGTGAGCCCGTGCCAAGCCAGTGCCGGAGTGGGATCCTAGCAGCACCTGTGGAAGCCGGGAGAGAGGAGCCCACCTGGAGCAGGTTCGTGCAGGATTAATCATCCCGTGGCTTCCCACCAGGGTCCTGTTGCTTCCAAAAGGCCCCACAGTGTCACTGTGGCCCCTCGGTTCCACCAGGTTCCATAGCGTCACTGTGGTGCCCAGGGTTCCGTCAGCTTCGCCAGCATCCCCACGGTCTGCAGAGCTCCCCGAGCTTCTGTGGTGTCACAGTGGAGGCAGGGTTGCATCAGGTTCCATAGCATCAGCACGGTCTCCAGGGCTCCCAGAGGTTCTGTGGTGTCACAGTGGAGGCAGGGTTGCATCAGGTTCCATAGCATCACCACAGTCTCCAGGGCTCCCTGAGCTTCTGTGGTGTCACAGTGGAGGCAGGGTTGCATCAGGTTCCATAGCATCAGCACGGTCTCCAGGGCTCCCAGAGGTTCTGTGGTGTCACAGAGGAGGCAGGGTTGCATCAGGTTCCATAGCATCAGCACGGTCTCCAGGGCTCCCCTGAGCTTCTGTGCTGGTGTCACAGAGGAGCCAGGCTTCCTTGTAGTTCCCCAGCATCACAAAGGCTCTCCTGGGAGCCACCGGTCACAAAGCACCGTGGGCTCTGTGCAGCCCCGCTGTGTCACAATGGCCGCTGGCTTCCACGAGCCCCCGCAGTGTCCCAGTGGGCCCCGTGGCTTTAGGAGTGGGTGGCTGGGAGTTGGTGCCAGCGGCTGGGGGAGCAGCAGCAGGGACTGTGTGTGGACAGTGCCATGGCCACTTGTGTGGCCACTGGTGTCTCTGTGCCAGGCACAGCCGTGGTGTGTAACACCGGCTCTGGGTCCTTTGGCTGTGCAGGTGGCAGTCACAGCCTGGAGCAGGGCTGCTCCCGGGGGACAGCCTGGGGCAGGAGGCTGCTGGAGATTCATTCCCCACACTCCTTGTCATGAGGTGCTCAGAGTGATTGGAAAGGCTGTTGGCAGCAGGCAGTTCTCTGGGTTCAAGCTGTGGAGCTGTCAGCGGGAATGCAAAGGCCAAGCTGGTGAGCCTTTTGTCCTGGTGCCTTTAGTGTGTGAGCAGTCCCTGGTGCCGTTGTCTTTGGATCCTGAGTGTGGGAGAGGCAAGGCTTAGGATGGTGCGTAGAGCTGAGAAGGAAAGTGCCGAGAGCAGCGTGTGTGCTGCTGCTTTGAGGGGTGCAGTTGAAGTTGTAGGCAGCAAGAGCTTTCTCAGCTGGCCCTTTTGTGAGCTCTGCTTTTGCCAGATGACTTCCATCTTACCCTCTTACCATCTTAGCCTCTCATTTTTGCATATCCCAAACCCCCTTCCAAACATCCAGCAGCTGCTTGTAAAGAAGAAGTCCTAGAACAAAAAGCCAGTGCTGCCTTTCATAGCCCCTTTGCTGTCTATGAAGTAGAGGAAAGAAGCTAGTGAGACGCACTTTCTTTCTCAACTCCATAGAGCGCATCCTTCTCTCAAGGTGGCAGAGTCCTTGGCGGAAGTGAAGCATCTGCAGCTGCAGTTCAGACTGAGAGATGTGCCAGGACAGGAAACATTTGCTGACCTTCCCTGTTCCCTGTGCAACATGATTCTCGCATCCCAGTCACTTTCACATACCTTCGGTATCCCTGAGTCCAAGCAGCTAAAGCTCACAGAGACAGAAGTGTCAGGAAGGAAAACGTTGCAAAAGCACCCCCTTCTCTTATCAGCATATAAATTGTGCACAACAGGCTGCGGCACCGAACCTTCCTTCTCAGATAGACATGCCATCACACTTTTCACTCTTGCAGCTCGGTTGAAAAGCTCCAGCAGCTGCTCCCGCAATAGCAAAAGGTTCTAGAAGTGAAAGCCAGTTTGGGGCTGCACCTTCTCCTTGCCGCATGTAAGCCACACCAAACTCCCTGATGCACTCTGTCCTCCCCTTCTCAAAGGAGTAGACGGTGGCATCAGGACACACCTGTGTCCCAGCAGCTGGGTGCCCAGCCGGGAGCAGGAGCAGGGCTGGGGCTGCTCCCAAAGTTGCCCCGCCCCAATGCCAGAGCCGGACATATGCTGAGGGGGGGCTGGATCAGGCTTTATTGTCCAGCTGCATGCCAGGAGTGAGCACAAAATCTACCTGCATTCTCTGCAGCATGCCATCCTGGAGCAGAGCCATTGCCAAAGGAAGCCGTGAGCCCGTGCCAAGCCAGTGCCGGAGTGGGATCCTAGCAGCACCTGTGGAAGCCGGGAGAGAGGAGCCCACCTGGAGCAGGTTCGTGCAGGATTAATCATCCCGTGGCTTCCCACCAGGGTCCTGTTGCTTCCAAAAGGCCCCACAGTGTCACTGTGGCCCCTCGGTTCCACCAGGTTCCATAGCGTCACTGTGGTGCCCAGGGTTCCGTCAGCTTCGCCAGCATCCCCACGGTCTGCAGAGCTCCCCGAGCTTCTGTGGTGTCACAGTGGAGGCAGGGTTGCATCAGGTTCCATAGCATCAGCACGGTCTCCAGGGCTCCCAGAGGTTCTGTGGTGTCACAGTGGAGGCAGGGTTGCATCAGGTTCCATAGCATCACCACAGTCTCCAGGGCTCCCTGAGCTTCTGTGGTGTCACAGTGGAGGCAGGGTTGCATCAGGTTCCATAGCATCAGCACGGTCTCCAGGGCTCCCAGAGGTTCTGTGGTGTCACAGAGGAGGCAGGGTTGCATCAGGTTCCATAGCATCACCACGGTCTCCAGGGCTCCAAGAGCTTCTGTGGTGTCACAGAGGAGGCAGGGTTGCATCAGGTTCCATAGCATCAGCACGGTCTCCAGGGCTCCCCTGAGCTTCTGTGGTGGTGTCACAGAGGAGGCAGGCTTCCTTGTAGTTCCCCAGCATCACAAAGGCTCTCCTGGGAGCCACGGGTCACAAAGCACCGTGGGCTCTGTGCAGCCCCGCTGTGTCACAATGGCCGCTGGCTTCCACGAGCCCCCGCAGTGTCCCAGTGGGCCCCGTGGCTTTAGGAGTGGGTGGCTGGGAGTTGGTGCCAGCGGCTGGGGGAGCAGCAGCAGGGACTGTGTGTGGACAGTGCCATGGCCACTTGTGTGGCCACTGGTGTCTCTGTGCCAGGCACAGCCGTGGTGTGTAACACCGGCTCTGGGTCCTTTGGCTGTGCAGGTGGCAGTCACAGCCTGGAGCAGGGCTGCTCCCGGGGGACAGCCTGGGGCAGGAGGCTGCTGGAGATTCATTCCCCACACTCCTTGTCATGAGGTGCTCAGAGTGATTGGAAAGGCTGTTGGCAGCAGGCAGTTCTCTGGGTTCAAGCTGTGGAGCTGTCAGCGGGAATGCAAAGGCCAAGCTGGTGAGCCTTTTGTCCTGGTGCCTTTAGTGTGTGAGCAGTCCCTGGTGCCGTTGTCTTTGGATCCTGAGTGTGGGAGAGGCAAGGCTTAGGATGGTGCGTAGAGCTGAGAAGGAAAGTGCCGAGAGCAGCGTGTGTGCTGCTGCTTTGAGGGGTGCAGTTGAAGTTGTAGGCAGCAAGAGCTTTCTCAGCTGGCCCTTTTGTGAGCTCTGCTTTTGCCAGATGACTTCCATCTTACCCTCTTACCATCTTAGCCTCTCATTTTTGCATATCCCAAACCCCCTTCCAAACATCCAGCAGCTGCTTGTAAAGAAGAAGTCCTAGAACAAAAAGCCAGTGCTGCCTTTCATAGCCCCTTTGCTGTCTATGAAGTAGAGGAAAGAAGCTAGTGAGACGCACTTTCTTTCTCAACTCCATAGAGCGCATCCTTCTCTCAAGGTGGCAGAGTCCTTGGCGGAAGTGAAGCATCTGCAGCTGCAGTTCAGACTGAGAGATGTGCCAGGACAGGAAACATTTGCTGACCTTCCCTGTTCCCTGTGCAACATGATTCTCGCATCCCAGTCACTTTCACATACCTTCGGTATCCCTGAGTCCAAGCAGCTAAAGCTCACAGAGACAGAAGTGTCAGGAAGGAAAACGTTGCAAAAGCACCCCCTTCTCTTATCAGCATATAAATTGTGCACAACAGGCTGCGGCACCGAACCTTCCTTCTCAGATAGACATGCCATCACACTTTTCACTCTTGCAGCTCGGTTGAAAAGCTCCAGCAGCTGCTCCCGCAATAGCAAAAGGTTCTAGAAGTGAAAGCCAGTTTGGGGCTGCACCTTCTCCTTGCCGCATGTAAGCCACACCAAACTCCCTGATGCACTCTGTCCTCCCCTTCTCAAAGGAGTAGACGGTGGCATCAGGACACACCTGTGTCCCAGCAGCTGGGTGCCCAGCCGGGAGCAGGAGCAGGGCTGGGGCTGCTCCCAAAGTTGCCCCGCCCCAATGCCAGAGCCGGACATATGCTGAGGGGGGGCTGGATCAGGCTTTATTGTCCAGCTGCATGCCAGGAGTGAGCACAAAATCTACCTGCATTCTCTGCAGCATGCCATCCTGGAGCAGAGCCATTGCCAAAGGAAGCCGTGAGCCCGTGCCAAGCCAGTGCCGGAGTGGGATCCTAGCAGCACCTGTGGAAGCCGGGAGAGAGGAGCCCACCTGGAGCAGGTTCGTGCAGGATTAATCATCCCGTGGCTTCCCACCAGGGTCCTGTTGCTTCCAAAAGGCCCCACAGTGTCACTGTGGCCCCTCGGTTCCACCAGGTTCCATAGCGTCACTGTGGTGCCCAGGGTTCCGTCAGCTTCGCCAGCATCCCCACGGTCTGCAGAGCTCCCCGAGCTTCTGTGGTGTCACAGTGGAGGCAGGGTTGCATCAGGTTCCATAGCATCAGCACGGTCTCCAGGGCTCCCAGAGGTTCTGTGGTGTCACAGTGGAGGCAGGGTTGCATCAGGTTCCATAGCATCACCACAGTCTCCAGGGCTCCCTGAGCTTCTGTGGTGTCACAGTGGAGGCAGGGTTGCATCAGGTTCCATAGCATCAGCACGGTCTCCAGGGCTCCCAGAGGTTCTGTGGTGTCACAGAGGAGGCAGGGTTGCATCAGGTTCCATAGCATCAGCACGGTCTCCAGGGCTCCCCTGAGCTTCTGTGCTGGTGTCACAGAGGAGCCAGGCTTCCTTGTAGTTCCCCAGCATCACAAAGGCTCTCCTGGGAGCCACGGGTCACAAAGCACCGTGGGCTCTGTGCAGCCCCGCTGTGTCACAATGGCCGCTGGCTTCCACGAGCCCCCGCAGTGTCCCAGTGGGCCCCGTAGCTTTAGGAGTGGGTGGCTGGGAGTTGGTGCCAGCGGCTGGGGGAGCAGCAGCAGGGACTGTGTGTGGACAGTGCCATGGCCACTTGTGTGGCCACTGGTGTCTCTGTGCCAGGCACAGCCGTGGTGTGTAACACCGGCTCTGGGTCCTTTGGCTGTGCAGGTGGCAGTCACGGCCTGGAGCAGGGCTGCTCCCGGGGGACAGCCTGGGGCAGGAGGCTGCTGGAGATTCATTCCCCACACTCCTTGTCATGAGGTGCTCAGAGTGATTGGAAAGGCTGTTGGCAGCAGGCAGTTCTCTGGGTTCAAGCTGTGGAGCTGTCAGCGGGAATGCAAAGGCCAAGCTGGTGAGCCTTTTGTCCTGGTGCCTTTAGTGTGTGAGCAGTCCCTGGTGCCGTTGTCTTTGGATCCTGAGTGTGGGAGAGGCAAGGCTTAGGATGGTGCGTAGAGCTGAGAAGGAAAGTGCCGAGAGCAGCGTGTGTGCTGCTGCTTTGAGGGGTGCAGTTGAAGTTGTAGGCAGCAAGAGCTTTCTCAGCTGGCCCTTTTGTGAGCTCTGCTTTTGCCAGATGACTTCCATCTTACCCTCTTACCATCTTAGCCTCTCATTTTTGCATATCCCAAACCCCCTTCCAAACATCCAGCAGCTGCTTGTAAAGAAGAAGTCCTAGAACAAAAAGCCAGTGCTGCCTTTCATAGCCCCTTTGCTGTCTATGAAGTAGAGGAAAGAAGCTAGTGAGACGCACTTTCTTTCTCAACTCCATAGAGCGCATCCTTCTCTCAAGGTGGCAGAGTCCTTGGCGGAAGTGAAGCATCTGCAGCTGCAGTTCAGACTGAGAGATGTGCCAGGACAGGAAACATTTGCTGACCTTCCCTGTTCCCTGTGCAACATGATTCTCGCATCCCAGTCACTTTCACATACCTTCGGTATCCCTGAGTCCAAGCAGCTAAAGCTCACAGAGACAGAAGTGTCAGGAAGGAAAACGTTGCAAAAGCACCCCCTTCTCTTATCAGCATATAAATTGTGCACAACAGGCTGCGGCACCGAACCTTCCTTCTCAGATAGACATGCCATCACACTTTTCACTCTTGCAGCTCGGTTGAAAAGCTCCAGCAGCTGCTCCCGCAATAGCAAAAGGTTCTAGAAGTGAAAGCCAGTTTGGGGCTGCACCTTCTCCTTGCCGCATGTAAGCCACACCAAACTCCCTGATGCACTCTGTCCTCCCCTTCTCAAAGGAGTAGACGGTGGCATCAGGACACACCTGTGTCCCAGCAGCTGGGTGCCCAGCCGGGAGCAGGAGCAGGGCTGGGGCTGCTCCCAAAGTTGCCCCGCCCCAATGCCAGAGCCGGACATATGCTGAGGGGGGGCTGGATCAGGCTTTATTGTCCAGCTGCATGCCAGGAGTGAGCACAAAATCTACCTGCATTCTCTGCAGCATGCCATCCTGGAGCAGAGCCATTGCCAAAGGAAGCCGTGAGCCCGTGCCAAGCCAGTGCCGGAGTGGGATCCTAGCAGCACCTGTGGAAGCCGGGAGAGAGGAGCCCACCTGGAGCAGGTTCGTGCAGGATTAATCATCCCGTGGCTTCCCACCAGGGTCCTGTTGCTTCCAAAAGGCCCCACAGTGTCACTGTGGCCCCTCGGTTCCACCAGGTTCCATAGCGTCACTGTGGTGCCCAGGGTTCCGTCAGCTTCGCCAGCATCCCCACGGTCTGCAGAGCTCCCCGAGCTTCTGTGGTGTCACAGTGGAGGCAGGGTTGCATCAGGTTCCATAGCATCAGCACGGTCTCCAGGGCTCCCAGAGGTTCTGTGGTGTCACAGTGGAGGCAGGGTTGCATCAGGTTCCATAGCATCACCACAGTCTCCAGGGCTCCCTGAGCTTCTGTGGTGTCACAGTGGAGGCAGGGTTGCATCAGGTTCCATAGCATCAGCACGGTCTCCAGGGCTCCCAGAGGTTCTGTGGTGTCACAGAGGAGGCAGGGTTGCATCAGGTTCCATAGCATCAGCACGGTCTCCAGGGCTCCCCTGAGCTTCTGTGGTGGTGTCACAGAGGAGCCAGGCTTCCTTGTAGTTCCCCAGCATCACAAAGGCTCTCCTGGGAGCCACCGGTCACAAAGCACCGTGGGCTCTGTGCAGCCCCGCTGTGTCACAATGGCCGCTGGCTTCCACGAGCCCCCGCAGTGTCCCAGTGGGCCCCGTGGCTTTAGGAGTGGGTGGCTGGGAGTTGGTGCCAGCGGCTGGGGGAGCAGCAGCAGGGACTGTGTGTGGACAGTGCCATGGCCACTTGTGTGGCCACTGCTGTCTCTGTGCCAGGCACAGCCGTGGTGTGTAACACCGGCTCTGGGTCCTTTGGCTGTGCAGGTGGCAGTCACGGCCTGGAGCAGGGCTGCTCCCGGGGGACAGCCTGGGGCAGGAGGCTGCTGGAGATTCATTCCCCACACTCCTTGTCATGAGGTGCTCAGAGTGATTGGAAAGGCTGTTGGCAGCAGGCAGTTCTCTGAGTTCAAGCTGTGGAGCTGTCAGCGGGAATGCAAAGGCCAAGCTGGTGAGCCTTTTGTCCTGGTGCCTTTAGTGTGTGAGCAGTCCCTGGTGCCGTTGTCTTTGGATCCTGAGTGTGGGAGAGGCAAGGCTTAGGATGGTGCGTAGAGCTGAGAAGGAAAGTGCCGAGAGCAGCGTGTGTGCTGCTGCTTTGAGGGGTGCAGTTGAAGTTGTAGGCAGCAAGAGCTTTCTCAGCTGGCCCTTTTGTGAGCTCTGCTTTTGCCAGATGACTTCCATCTTACCCTCTTACCATCTTAGCCTCTCATTTTTGCATATCCCAAACCCCCTTCCAAACATCCAGCAGCTGCTTGTAAAGAAGAAGTCCTAGAACAAAAAGCCAGTGCTGCCTTTCATAGCCCCTTTGCTGTCTATGAAGTAGAGGAAAGAAGCTAGTGAGACGCACTTTCTTTCTCAACTCCATAGAGCGCATCCTTCTCTCAAGGTGGCAGAGTCCTTGGCGGAAGTGAAGCATCTGCAGCTGCAGTTCAGACTGAGAGATGTGCCAGGACAGGAAACATTTGCTGACCTTCCCTGTTCCCTGTGCAACATGATTCTCGCATCCCAGTCACTTTCACATACCTTCGGTACCCCTGAGTCCAAGCAGCTAAAGCTCACAGAGACAGAAGTGTCAGGAAGGAAAACGTTGCAAAAGCACCCCCTTCTCTTATCAGCATATAAATTGTGCACAACAGGCTGCGGCACCGAACCTTCCTTCTCAGATAGACATGCCATCACACTTTTCACTCTTGCAGCTCGGTTGAAAAGCTCCAGCAGCTGCTCCCGCAATAGCAAAAGGTTCTAGAAGTGAAAGCCAGTTTGGGGCTGCACCTTCTCCTTGCCGCATGTAAGCCACACCAAACTCCCTGATGCACTCTGTCCTCCCCTTCTCAAAGGAGTAGACGGTGGCATCAGGACACACCTGTGTCCCAGCAGCTGGGTGCCCAGCCGGGAGCAGGAGCAGGGCTGGGGCTGCTCCCAAAGTTGCCCCGCCCCAATGCCAGAGCCGGACATATGCTGAGGGGGGGCTGGATCAGGCTTTATTGTCCAGCTGCATGCCAGGAGTGAGCACAAAATCTACCTGCATTCTCTGCAGCATGCCATCCTGGAGCAGAGCCATTGCCAAAGGAAGCCGTGAGCCCGTGCCAAGCCAGTGCCGGAGTGGGATCCTAGCAGCACCTGTGGAAGCCGGGAGAGAGGAGCCCACCTGGAGCAGGTTCGTGCAGGATTAATCATCCCGTGGCTTCCCACCAGGGTCCTGTTGCTTCCAAAAGGCCCCACAGTGTCACTGTGGCCCCTCGGTTCCACCAGGTTCCATAGCGTCACTGTGGTGCCCAGGGTTCCGTCAGCTTCGCCAGCATCCCCACGGTCTGCAGAGCTCCCCGAGCTTCTGTGGTGTCACAGTGGAGGCAGGGTTGCATCAGGTTCCATAGCATCAGCACGGTCTCCAGGGCTCCCAGAGGTTCTGTGGTGTCACAGTGGAGGCAGGGTTGCATCAGGTTCCATAGCATCACCACAGTCTCCAGGGCTCCCTGAGCTTCTGTGGTGTCACAGTGGAGGCAGGGTTGCATCAGGTTCCATAGCATCAGCACGGTCTCCAGGGCTCCCAGAGGTTCTGTGGTGTCACAGAGGAGGCAGGGTTGCATCAGGTTCCATAGCATCAGCACGGTCTCCAGGGCTCCCCTGAGCTTCTGTGCTGGTGTCACAGAGGAGCCAGGCTTCCTTGTAGTTCCCCAGCATCACAAAGGCTCTCCTGGGAGCCACCGGTCACAAAGCACCGTGGGCTCTGTGCAGCCCCGCTGTGTCACAATGGCCGCTGGCTTCCACGAGCCCCCGCAGTGTCCCAGTGGGCCCCGTGGCTTTAGGAGTGGGTGGCTGGGAGTTGGTGCCAGCGGCTGGGGGAGCAGCAGTAGGGACTGTGTGTGGACAGTGCCATGGCCACTTGTGTGGCCACTGGTGTCTCTGTGCCAGGCACAGCCGTGGTGTGTAACACCGGCTCTGGGTCCTTTGGCTGTGCAGGTGGCAGTCACGGCCTGGAGCAGGGCTGCTCCCGGGGGACAGCCTGGGGCAGGAGGCTGCTGGAGATTCATTCCCCACACTCCTTGTCATGAGGTGCTCAGAGTGATTGGAAAGGCTGTTGGCAGCAGGCAGTTCTCTGGGTTCAAGCTGTGGAGCTGTCAGCGGGAATGCAAAGGCCAAGCTGGTGAGCCTTTTGTCCTGGTGCCTTTAGTGTGTGAGCAGTCCCTGGTGCCGTTGTCTTTGGATCCTGAGTGTGGGAGAGGCAAGGCTTAGGATGGTGCGTAGAGCTGAGAAGGAAAGTGCCGAGAGCAGCGTGTGTGCTGCTGCTTTGAGGGGTGCAGTTGAAGTTGTAGGCAGCAAGAGCTTTCTCAGCTGGCCCTTTTGTGAGCTCTGCTTTTGCCAGATGACTTCCATCTTACCCTCTTACCATCTTAGCCTCTCATTTTTGCATATCCCAAACCCCCTTCCAAACATCCAGCAGCTGCTTGTAAAGAAGAAGTCCTAGAACAAAAAGCCAGTGCTGCCTTTCATAGCCCCTTTGCTGTCTATGAAGTAGAGGAAAGAAGCTAGTGAGACGCACTTTCTTTCTCAACTCCATAGAGCGCATCCTTCTCTCAAGGTGGCAGAGTCCTTGGCGGAAGTGAAGCATCTGCAGCTGCAGTTCAGACTGAGAGATGTGCCAGGACAGGAAACATTTGCTGACCTTCCCTGTTCCCTGTGCAACATGATTCTCGCATCCCAGTCACTTTCACATACCTTCGGTACCCCTGAGTCCAAGCAGCTAAAGCTCACAGAGACAGAAGTGTCAGGAAGGAAAACGTTCCAAAAGCACCCCCTTCTCTTATCAGCATATAAATTGTGCACAACAGGCTGCGGCACCGAACCTTCCTTCTCAGATAGACATGCCATCACACTTTTCACTCTTGCAGCTCGGTTGAAAAGCTCCAGCAGCTGCTCCCGCAATAGCAAAAGGTTCTAGAAGTGAAAGCCAGTTTGGGGCTGCACCTTCTCCTTGCCGCATGTAAGCCACACCAAACTCCCTGATGCACTCTGTCCTCCCCTTCTCAAAGGAGTAGACGGTGGCATCAGGACACACCTGTGTCCCAGCAGCTGGGTGCCCAGCCGGGAGCAGGAGCAGGGCTGGGGCTGCTCCCAAAGTTGCCCCGCCCCAATGCCAGAGCCGGACATATGCTGAGGGGGGGCTGGATCAGGCTTTATTGTCCAGCTGCATGCCAGGAGTGAGCACAAAATCTACCTGCATTCTCTGCAGCATGCCATCCTGGAGCAGAGCCATTGCCAAAGGAAGCCGTGAGCCCGTGCCAAGCCAGTGCCGGAGTGGGATCCTAGCAGCACCTGTGGAAGCCGGGAGAGAGGAGCCCACCTGGAGCAGGTTCGTGCAGGATTAATCATCCCGTGGCTTCCCACCAGGGTCCTGTTGCTTCCAAAAGGCCCCACAGTGTCACTGTGGCCCCTCGGTTCCACCAGGTTCCATAGCGTCACTGTGGTGCCCAGGGTTCCGTCAGCTTCGCCAGCATCCCCACGGTCTGCAGAGCTCCCCGAGCTTCTGTGGTGTCACAGTGGAGGCAGGGTTGCATCAGGTTCCATAGCATCAGCACGGTCTCCAGGGCTCCCAGAGGTTCTGTGGTGTCACAGTGGAGGCAGGGTTGCATCAGGTTCCATAGCATCACCACAGTCTCCAGGGCTCCCTGAGCTTCTGTGGTGTCACAGTGGAGGCAGGGTTGCATCAGGTTCCATAGCATCAGCACGGTCTCCAGGGCTCCCAGAGGTTCTGTGGTGTCACAGAGGAGGCAGGGTTGCATCAGGTTCAATAGCATCAGCACGGTCTCCAGGGCTCCCCTGAGCTTCTGTGGTGGTGTCACAGAGGAGCCAGGCTTCCTTGTAGTTCCCCAGCATCACAAAGGCTCTCCTGGGAGCCACGGGTCACAAAGCACCGTGGGCTCTGTGCAGCCCCGCTGTGTCACAATGGCCGCTGGCTTCCACGAGCCCCCGCAGTGTCCCAGTGGGCCCCGTGGCTTTAGGAGTGGGTGGCTGGGAGTTGGTGCCAGCGGCTGGGGGAGCAGCAGCAGGGACTGTGTGTGGACAGTGCCATGGCCACTTGTGTGGCCACTGGTGTCTCTGTGCCAGGCACAGCCGTGGTGTGTAACACCGGCTCTGGGTCCTTTGGCTGTGCAGGTGGCAGTCACGGCCTGGAGCAGGGCTGCTCCCGGGGGACAGCCTGGGGCAGGAGGCTGCTGGAGATTCATTCCCCACACTCCTTGTCATGAGGTGCTCAGAGTGATTGGAAAGGCTGTTGGCAGCAGGCAGTTCTCTGGGTTCAAGCTGTGGAGCTGTCAGCGGGAATGCAAAGGCCAAGCTGGTGAGCCTTTTGTCCTGGTGCCTTTAGTGTGTGAGCAGTCCCTGGTGCCGTTGTCTTTGGATCCTGAGTGTGGGAGAGGCAAGGCTTAGGATGGTGCGTAGAGCTGAGAAGGAAAGTGCCGAGAGCAGCGTGTGTGCTGCTGCTTTGAGGGGTGCAGTTGAAGTTGTAGGCAGCAAGAGCTTTCTCAGCTGGCCCTTTTGTGAGCTCTGCTTTTGCCAGATGACTTCCATCTTACCCTCTTACCATCTTAGCCTCTCATTTTTGCATATCCCAAACCCCCTTCCAAACATCCAGCAGCTGCTTGTAAAGAAGAAGTCCTAGAACAAAAAGCCAGTGCTGCCTTTCATAGCCCCTTTGCTGTCTATGAAGTAGAGGAAAGAAGCTAGTGAGACGCACTTTCTTTCTCAACTCCATAGAGCGCATCCTTCTCTCAAGGTGGCAGAGTCCTTGGCGGAAGTGAAGCATCTGCAGCTGCAGTTCAGACTGAGAGATGTGCCAGGACAGGAAACATTTGCTGACCTTCCCTGTTCCCTGTGCAACATGATTCTCGCATCCCAGTCACTTTCACATACCTTCGGTACCCCTGAGTCCAAGCAGCTAAAGCTCACAGAGACAGAAGTGTCAGGAAGGAAAACGTTCCAAAAGCACCCCCTTCTCTTATCAGCATATAAATTGTGCACAACAGGCTGCGGCACCGAACCTTCCTTCTCAGATAGACATGCCATCACACTTTTCACTCTTGCAGCTCGGTTGAAAAGCTCCAGCAGCTGCTCCCGCAATAGCAAAAGGTTCTAGAAGTGAAAGCCAGTTTGGGGCTGCACCTTCTCCTTGCCGCATGTAAGCCACACCAAACTCCCTGATGCACTCTGTCCTCCCCTTCTCAAAGGAGTAGACGGTGGCATCAGGACACACCTGTGTCCCAGCAGCTGGGTGCCCAGCCGGGAGCAGGAGCAGGGCTGGGGCTGCTCCCAAAGTTGCCCCGCCCCAATGCCAGAGCCGGACATATGCTGAGGGGGGGCTGGATCAGGCTTTATTGTCCAGCTGCATGCCAGGAGTGAGCACAAAATCTACCTGCATTCTCTGCAGCATGCCATCCTGGAGCAGAGCCATTGCCAAAGGAAGCCGTGAGCCCGTGCCAAGCCAGTGCCGGAGTGGGATCCTAGCAGCACCTGTGGAAGCCGGGAGAGAGGAGCCCACCTGGAGCAGGTTCGTGCAGGATTAATCATCCCGTGGCTTCCCACCAGGGTCCTGTTGCTTCCAAAAGGCCCCACAGTGTCACTGTGGCCCCTCGGTTCCACCAGGTTCCATAGCGTCACTGTGGTGCCCAGGGTTCCGTCAGCTTCGCCAGCATCCCCACGGTCTGCAGAGCTCCCCGAGCTTCTGTGGTGTCACAGTGGAGGCAGGGTTGCATCAGGTTCCATAGCATCAGCACGGTCTCCAGGGCTCCCAGAGGTTCTGTGGTGTCACAGTGGAGGCAGGGTTGCATCAGGTTCCATAGCATCACCACAGTCTCCAGGGCTCCCTGAGCTTCTGTGGTGTCACAGTGGAGGCAGGGTTGCATCAGGTTCCATAGCATCAGCACGGTCTCCAGGGCTCCCAGAGGTTCTGTGGTGTCACAGAGGAGGCAGGGTTGCATCAGGTTCCATAGCATCAGCACGGTCTCCAGGGCTCCCCTGAGCTTCTGTGCTGGTGTCACAGAGGAGCCAGGCTTCCTTGTAGTTCCCCAGCATCACAAAGGCTCTCCTGGGAGCCACCGGTCACAAAGCACCGTGGGCTCTGTGCAGCCCCGCTGTGTCACAATGGCCGCTGGCTTCCACGAGCCCCCGCAGTGTCCCAGTGGGCCCCGTGGCTTTAGGAGTGGGTGGCTGGGAGTTGGTGCCAGCGGCTGGGGGAGCAGCAGTAGGGACTGTGTGTGGACAGTGCCATGGCCACTTGTGTGGCCACTGGTGTCTCTGTGCCAGGCACAGCCGTGGTGTGTAACACCGGCTCTGGGTCCTTTGGCTGTGCAGGTGGCAGTCACGGCCTGGAGCAGGGCTGCTCCCGGGGGACAGCCTGGGGCAGGAGGCTGCTGGAGATTCATTCCCCACACTCCTTGTCATGAGGTGCTCAGAGTGATTGGAAAGGCTGTTGGCAGCAGGCAGTTCTCTGGGTTCAAGCTGTGGAGCTGTCAGCGGGAATGCAAAGGCCAAGCTGGTGAGCCTTTTGTCCTGGTGCCTTTAGTGTGTGAGCAGTCCCTGGTGCCGTTGTCTTTGGATCCTGAGTGTGGGAGAGGCAAGGCTTAGGATGGTGCGTAGAGCTGAGAAGGAAAGTGCCGAGAGCAGCGTGTGTGCTGCTGCTTTGAGGGGTGCAGTTGAAGTTGTAGGCAGCAAGAGCTTTCTCAGCTGGCCCTTTTGTGAGCTCTGCTTTTGCCAGATGACTTCCATCTTACCCTCTTACCATCTTAGCCTCTCATTTTTGCATATCCCAAACCCCCTTCCAAACATCCAGCAGCTGCTTGTAAAGAAGAAGTCCTAGAACAAAAAGCCAGTGCTGCCTTTCATAGCCCCTTTGCTGTCTATGAAGTAGAGGAAAGAAGCTAGTGAGACGCACTTTCTTTCTCAACTCCATAGAGCGCATCCTTCTCTCAAGGTGGCAGAGTCCTTGGCGGAAGTGAAGCATCTGCAGCTGCAGTTCAGACTGAGAGATGTGCCAGGACAGGAAACATTTGCTGACCTTCCCTGTTCCCTGTGCAACATGATTCTCGCATCCCAGTCACTTTCACATACCTTCGGTACCCCTGAGTCCAAGCAGCTAAAGCTCACAGAGACAGAAGTGTCAGGAAGGAAAACGTTCCAAAAGCACCCCCTTCTCTTATCAGCATATAAATTGTGCACAACAGGCTGCGGCACCGAACCTTCCTTCTCAGATAGACATGCCATCACACTTTTCACTCTTGCAGCTCGGTTGAAAAGCTCCAGCAGCTGCTCCCGCAATAGCAAAAGGTTCTAGAAGTGAAAGCCAGTTTGGGGCTGCACCTTCTCCTTGCCGCATGTAAGCCACACCAAACTCCCTGATGCACTCTGTCCTCCCCTTCTCAAAGGAGTAGACGGTGGCATCAGGACACACCTGTGTCCCAGCAGCTGGGTGCCCAGCCGGGAGCAGGAGCAGGGCTGGGGCTGCTCCCAAAGTTGCCCCGCCCCAATGCCAGAGCCGGACATATGCTGAGGGGGGGCTGGATCAGGCTTTATTGTCCAGCTGCATGCCAGGAGTGAGCACAAAATCTACCTGCATTCTCTGCAGCATGCCATCCTGGAGCAGAGCCATTGCCAAAGGAAGCCGTGAGCCCGTGCCAAGCCAGTGCCGGAGTGGGATCCTAGCAGCACCTGTGGAAGCCGGGAGAGAGGAGCCCACCTGGAGCAGGTTCGTGCAGGATTAATCATCCCGTGGCTTCCCACCAGGGTCCTGTTGCTTCCAAAAGGCCCCACAGTGTCACTGTGGCCCCTCGGTTCCACCAGGTTCCATAGCGTCACTGTGGTGCCCAGGGTTCCGTCAGCTTCGCCAGCATCCCCACGGTCTGCAGAGCTCCCCGAGCTTCTGTGGTGTCACAGTGGAGGCAGGGTTGCATCAGGTTCCATAGCATCAGCACGGTCTCCAGGGCTCCCAGAGGTTCTGTGGTGTCACAGTGGAGGCAGGGTTGCATCAGGTTCCATAGCATCACCACAGTCTCCAGGGCTCCCTGAGCTTCTGTGGTGTCACAGAGGAGGCAGGGTTGCATCAGGTTCCATAGCATCAGCACGGTCTCCAGGGCTCCCAGAGGTTCTGTGGTGTCACAGAGGAGGCAGGGTTGCATCAGGTTCAATAGCATCAGCACGGTCTCCAGGGCTCCCCTGAGCTTCTGTGGTGGTGTCACAGAGGAGCCAGGCTTCCTTGTAGTTCCCCAGCATCACAAAGGCTCTCCTGGGAGCCACGGGTCACAAAGCACCGTGGGCTCTGTGCAGCCCCGCTGTGTCACAATGGCCGCTGGCTTCCACGAGCCCCCGCAGTGTCCCAGTGGGCCCCGTGGCTTTAGGAGTGGGTGGCTGGGAGTTGGTGCCAGCGGCTGGGGGAGCAGCAGCAGGGACTGTGTGTGGACAGTGCCATGGCCACTTGTGTGGCCACTGGTGTCTCTGTGCCAGGCACAGCCGTGGTGTGTAACACCGGCTCTGGGTCCTTTGGCTGTGCAGGTGGCAGTCACGGCCTGGAGCAGGGCTGCTCCCGGGGGACAGCCTGGGGCAGGAGGCTGCTGGAGATTCATTCCCCACACTCCTTGTCATGAGGTGCTCAGAGTGATTGGAAAGGCTGTTGGCAGCAGGCAGTTCTCTGGGTTCAAGCTGTGGAGCTGTCAGCGGGAATGCAAAGGCCAAGCTGGTGAGCCTTTTGTCCTGGTGCCTTTAGTGTGTGAGCAGTCCCTGGTGCCGTTGTCTTTGGATCCTGAGTGTGGGAGAGGCAAGGCTTAGGATGGTGCGTAGAGCTGAGAAGGAAAGTGCCGAGAGCAGCGTGTGTGCTGCTGCTTTGAGGGGTGCAGTTGAAGTTGTAGGCAGCAAGAGCTTTCTCAGCTGGCCCTTTTGTGAGCTCTGCTTTTGCCAGATGACTTCCATCTTACCCTCTTACCATCTTAGCCTCTCATTTTTGCATATCCCAAACCCCCTTCCAAACATCCAGCAGCTGCTTGTAAAGAAGAAGTCCTAGAACAAAAAGCCAGTGCTGCCTTTCATAGCCCCTTTGCTGTCTATGAAGTAGAGGAAAGAAGCTAGTGAGACGCACTTTCTTTCTCAACTCCATAGAGCGCATCCTTCTCTCAAGGTGGCAGAGTCCTTGGCGGAAGTGAAGCATCTGCAGCTGCAGTTCAGACTGAGAGATGTGCCAGGACAGGAAACATTTGCTGACCTTCCCTGTTCCCTGTGCAACATGATTCTCGCATCCCAGTCACTTTCACATACCTTCGGTACCCCTGAGTCCAAGCAGCTAAAGCTCACAGAGACAGAAGTGTCAGGAAGGAAAACGTTCCAAAAGCACCCCCTTCTCTTATCAGCATATAAATTGTGCACAACAGGCTGCGGCACCGAACCTTCCTTCTCAGATAGACATGCCATCACACTTTTCACTCTTGCAGCTCGGTTGAAAAGCTCCAGCAGCTGCTCCCGCAATAGCAAAAGGTTCTAGAAGTGAAAGCCAGTTTGGGGCTGCACCTTCTCCTTGCCGCATGTAAGCCACACCAAACTCCCTGATGCACTCTGTCCTCCCCTTCTCAAAGGAGTAGACGGTGGCATCAGGACACACCTGTGTCCCAGCAGCTGGGTGCCCAGCCGGGAGCAGGAGCAGGGCTGGGGCTGCTCCCAAAGTTGCCCCGCCCCAATGCCAGAGCCGGACATATGCTGAGGGGGGGCTGGATCAGGCTTTATTGTCCAGCTGCATGCCAGGAGTGAGCACAAAATCTACCTGCATTCTCTGCAGCATGCCATCCTGGAGCAGAGCCATTGCCAAAGGAAGCCGTGAGCCCGTGCCAAGCCAGTGCCGGAGTGGGATCCTAGCAGCACCTGTGGAAGCCGGGAGAGAGGAGCCCACCTGGAGCAGGTTCGTGCAGGATTAATCATCCCGTGGCTTCCCACCAGGGTCCTGTTGCTTCCAAAAGGCCCCACAGTGTCACTGTGGCCCCTCGGTTCCACCAGGTTCCATAGCGTCACTGTGGTGCCCAGGGTTCCGTCAGCTTCGCCAGCATCCCCACGGTCTGCAGAGCTCCCCGAGCTTCTGTGGTGTCACAGTGGAGGCAGGGTTGCATCAGGTTCCATAGCATCAGCACGGTCTCCAGGGCTCCCAGAGGTTCTGTGGTGTCACAGTGGAGGCAGGGTTGCATCAGGTTCCATAGCATCACCACAGTCTCCAGGGCTCCCTGAGCTTCTGTGGTGTCACAGTGGAGGCAGGGTTGCATCAGGTTCCATAGCATCAGCACGGTCTCCAGGGCTCCCAGAGGTTCTGTGGTGTCACAGAGGAGGCAGGGTTGCATCAGGTTCAATAGCATCAGCACGGTCTCCAGGGCTCCCCTGAGCTTCTGTGCTGGTGTCACAGAGGAGCCAGGCTTCCTTGTAGTTCCCCAGCATCACAAAGGCTCTCCTGGGAGCCACCGGTCACAAAGCACCGTGGGCTCTGTGCAGCCCCGCTGTGTCACAATGGCCGCTGGCTTCCACGAGCCCCCGCAGTGTCCCAGTGGGCCCCGTGGCTTTAGGAGTGGGTGGCTGGGAGTTGGTGCCAGCGGCTGGGGGAGCAGCAGTAGGGACTGTGTGTGGACAGTGCCATGGCCACTTGTGTGGCCACTGGTGTCTCTGTGCCAGGCACAGCCGTGGTGTGTAACACCGGCTCTGGGTCCTTTGGCTGTGCAGGTGGCAGTCACGGCCTGGAGCAGGGCTGCTCCCGGGGGACAGCCTGGGGCAGGAGGCTGCTGGAGATTCATTCCCCACACTCCTTGTCATGAGGTGCTCAGAGTGATTGGAAAGGCTGTTGGCAGCAGGCAGTTCTCTGGGTTCAAGCTGTGGAGCTGTCAGCGGGAATGCAAAGGCCAAGCTGGTGAGCCTTTTGTCCTGGTGCCTTTAGTGTGTGAGCAGTCCCTGGTGCCGTTGTCTTTGGATCCTGAGTGTGGGAGAGGCAAGGCTTAGGATGGTGCGTAGAGCTGAGAAGGAAAGTGCCGAGAGCAGCGTGTGTGCTGCTGCTTTGAGGGGTGCAGTTGAAGTTGTAGGCAGCAAGAGCTTTCTCAGCTGGCCCTTTTGTGAGCTCTGCTTTTGCCAGATGACTTCCATCTTACCCTCTTACCATCTTAGCCTCTCATTTTTGCATATCCCAAACCCCCTTCCAAACATCCAGCAGCTGCTTGTAAAGAAGAAGTCCTAGAACAAAAAGCCAGTGCTGCCTTTCATAGCCCCTTTGCTGTCTATGAAGTAGAGGAAAGAAGCTAGTGAGACGCACTTTCTTTCTCAACTCCATAGAGCGCATCCTTCTCTCAAGGTGGCAGAGTCCTTGGCGGAAGTGAAGCATCTGCAGCTGCAGTTCAGACTGAGAGATGTGCCAGGACAGGAAACATTTGCTGACCTTCCCTGTTCCCTGTGCAACATGATTCTCGCATCCCAGTCACTTTCACATACCTTCGGTACCCCTGAGTCCAAGCAGCTAAAGCTCACAGAGACAGAAGTGTCAGGAAGGAAAACGTTCCAAAAGCACCCCCTTCTCTTATCAGCATATAAATTGTGCACAACAGGCTGCGGCACCGAACCTTCCTTCTCAGATAGACATGCCATCACACTTTTCACTCTTGCAGCTCGGTTGAAAAGCTCCAGCAGCTGCTCCCGCAATAGCAAAAGGTTCTAGAAGTGAAAGCCAGTTTGGGGCTGCACCTTCTCCTTGCCGCATGTAAGCCACACCAAACTCCCTGATGCACTCTGTCCTCCCCTTCTCAAAGGAGTAGACGGTGGCATCAGGACACACCTGTGTCCCAGCAGCTGGGTGCCCAGCCGGGAGCAGGAGCAGGGCTGGGGCTGCTCCCAAAGTTGCCCCGCCCCAATGCCAGAGCCGGACATATGCTGAGGGGGGGCTGGATCAGGCTTTATTGTCCAGCTGCATGCCAGGAGTGAGCACAAAATCTACCTGCATTCTCTGCAGCATGCCATCCTGGAGCAGAGCCATTGCCAAAGGAAGCCGTGAGCCCGTGCCAAGCCAGTGCCGGAGTGGGATCCTAGCAGCACCTGTGGAAGCCGGGAGAGAGGAGCCCACCTGGAGCAGGTTCGTGCAGGATTAATCATCCCGTGGCTTCCCACCAGGGTCCTGTTGCTTCCAAAAGGCCCCACAGTGTCACTGTGGCCCCTCGGTTCCACCAGGTTCCATAGCGTCACTGTGGTGCCCAGGGTTCCGTCAGCTTCGCCAGCATCCCCACGGTCTGCAGAGCTCCCCGAGCTTCTGTGGTGTCACAGTGGAGGCAGGGTTGCATCAGGTTCCATAGCATCAGCACGGTCTCCAGGGCTCCCAGAGGTTCTGTGGTGTCACAGTGGAGGCAGGGTTGCATCAGGTTCCATAGCATCACCACAGTCTCCAGGGCTCCCTGAGCTTCTGTGGTGTCACAGTGGAGGCAGGGTTGCATCAGGTTCCATAGCATCAGCACGGTCTCCAGGGCTCCCAGAGGTTCTGTGGTGTCACAGAGGAGGCAGGGTTGCATCAGGTTCAATAGCATCAGCACGGTCTCCAGGGCTCCCCTGAGCTTCTGTGGTGGTGTCACAGAGGAGCCAGGCTTCCTTGTAGTTCCCCAGCATCACAAAGGCTCTCCTGGGAGCCACGGGTCACAAAGCACCGTGGGCTCTGTGCAGCCCCGCTGTGTCACAATGGCCGCTGGCTTCCACGAGCCCCCGCAGTGTCCCAGTGGGCCCCGTGGCTTTAGGAGTGGGTGGCTGGGAGTTGGTGCCAGCGGCTGGGGGAGCAGCAGCAGGGACTGTGTGTGGACAGTGCCATGGCCACTTGTGTGGCCACTGGTGTCTCTGTGCCAGGCACAGCCGTGGTGTGTAACACCGGCTCTGGGTCCTTTGGCTGTGCAGGTGGCAGTCACGGCCTGGAGCAGGGCTGCTCCCGGGGGACAGCCTGGGGCAGGAGGCTGCTGGAGATTCATTCCCCACACTCCTTGTCATGAGGTGCTCAGAGTGATTGGAAAGGCTGTTGGCAGCAGGCAGTTCTCTGGGTTCAAGCTGTGGAGCTGTCAGCGGGAATGCAAAGGCCAAGCTGGTGAGCCTTTTGTCCTGGTGCCTTTAGTGTGTGAGCAGTCCCTGGTGCCGTTGTCTTTGGATCCTGAGTGTGGGAGAGGCAAGGCTTAGGATGGTGCGTAGAGCTGAGAAGGAAAGTGCCGAGAGCAGCGTGTGTGCTGCTGCTTTGAGGGGTGCAGTTGAAGTTGTAGGCAGCAAGAGCTTTCTCAGCTGGCCCTTTTGTGAGCTCTGCTTTTGCCAGATGACTTCCATCTTACCCTCTTACCATCTTAGCCTCTCATTTTTGCATATCCCAAACCCCCTTCCAAACATCCAGCAGCTGCTTGTAAAGAAGAAGTCCTAGAACAAAAAGCCAGTGCTGCCTTTCATAGCCCCTTTGCTGTCTATGAAGTAGAGGAAAGAAGCTAGTGAGACGCACTTTCTTTCTCAACTCCATAGAGCGCATCCTTCTCTCAAGGTGGCAGAGTCCTTGGCGGAAGTGAAGCATCTGCAGCTGCAGTTCAGACTGAGAGATGTGCCAGGACAGGAAACATTTGCTGACCTTCCCTGTTCCCTGTGCAACATGATTCTCGCATCCCAGTCACTTTCACATACCTTCGGTACCCCTGAGTCCAAGCAGCTAAAGCTCACAGAGACAGAAGTGTCAGGAAGGAAAACGTTCCAAAAGCACCCCCTTCTCTTATCAGCATATAAATTGTGCACAACAGGCTGCGGCACCGAACCTTCCTTCTCAGATAGACATGCCATCACACTTTTCACTCTTGCAGCTCGGTTGAAAAGCTCCAGCAGCTGCTCCCGCAATAGCAAAAGGTTCTAGAAGTGAAAGCCAGTTTGGGGCTGCACCTTCTCCTTGCCGCATGTAAGCCACACCAAACTCCCTGATGCACTCTGTCCTCCCCTTCTCAAAGGAGTAGACGGTGGCATCAGGACACACCTGTGTCCCAGCAGCTGGGTGCCCAGCCGGGAGCAGGAGCAGGGCTGGGGCTGCTCCCAAAGTTGCCCCGCCCCAATGCCAGAGCCGGACATATGCTGAGGGGGGGCTGGATCAGGCTTTATTGTCCAGCTGCATGCCAGGAGTGAGCACAAAATCTACCTGCATTCTCTGCAGCATGCCATCCTGGAGCAGAGCCATTGCCAAAGGAAGCCGTGAGCCCGTGCCAAGCCAGTGCCGGAGTGGGATCCTAGCAGCACCTGTGGAAGCCGGGAGAGAGGAGCCCACCTGGAGCAGGTTCGTGCAGGATTAATCATCCCGTGGCTTCCCACCAGGGTCCTGTTGCTTCCAAAAGGCCCCACAGTGTCACTGTGGCCCCTCGGTTCCACCAGGTTCCATAGCGTCACTGTGGTGCCCAGGGTTCCGTCAGCTTCGCCAGCATCCCCACGGTCTGCAGAGCTCCCCGAGCTTCTGTGGTGTCACAGTGGAGGCAGGGTTGCATCAGGTTCCATAGCATCAGCACGGTCTCCAGGGCTCCCAGAGGTTCTGTGGTGTCACAGTGGAGGCAGGGTTGCATCAGGTTCCATAGCATCACCACAGTCTCCAGGGCTCCCTGAGCTTCTGTGGTGTCACAGTGGAGGCAGGGTTGCATCAGGTTCCATAGCATCAGCACGGTCTCCAGGGCTCCCAGAGGTTCTGTGGTGTCACAGAGGAGGCAGGGTTGCATCAGGTTCCATAGCATCAGCACGGTCTCCAGGGCTCCCCTGAGCTTCTGTGCTGGTGTCACAGAGGAGCCAGGCTTCCTTGTAGTTCCCCAGCATCACAAAGGCTCTCCTGGGAGCCACCGGTCACAAAGCACCGTGGGCTCTGTGCAGCCCCGCTGTGTCACAATGGCCGCTGGCTTCCACGAGCCCCCGCAGTGTCCCAGTGGGCCCCGTGGCTTTAGGAGTGGGTGGCTGGGAGTTGGTGCCAGCGGCTGGGGGAGCAGCAGTAGGGACTGTGTGTGGACAGTGCCATGGCCACTTGTGTGGCCACTGGTGTCTCTGTGCCAGGCACAGCCGTGGTGTGTAACACCGGCTCTGGGTCCTTTGGCTGTGCAGGTGGCAGTCACGGCCTGGAGCAGGGCTGCTCCCGGGGGACAGCCTGGGGCAGGAGGCTGCTGGAGATTCATTCCCCACACTCCTTGTCATGAGGTGCTCAGAGTGATTGGAAAGGCTGTTGGCAGCAGGCAGTTCTCTGGGTTCAAGCTGTGGAGCTGTCAGCGGGAATGCAAAGGCCAAGCTGGTGAGCCTTTTGTCCTGGTGCCTTTAGTGTGTGAGCAGTCCCTGGTGCCGTTGTCTTTGGATCCTGAGTGTGGGAGAGGCAAGGCTTAGGATGGTGCGTAGAGCTGAGAAGGAAAGTGCCGAGAGCAGCGTGTGTGCTGCTGCTTTGAGGGGTGCAGTTGAAGTTGTAGGCAGCAAGAGCTTTCTCAGCTGGCCCTTTTGTGAGCTCTGCTTTTGCCAGATGACTTCCATCTTACCCTCTTACCATCTTAGCCTCTCATTTTTGCATATCCCAAACCCCCTTCCAAACATCCAGCAGCTGCTTGTAAAGAAGAAGTCCTAGAACAAAAAGCCAGTGCTGCCTTTCATAGCCCCTTTGCTGTCTATGAAGTAGAGGAAAGAAGCTAGTGAGACGCACTTTCTTTCTCAACTCCATAGAGCGCATCCTTCTCTCAAGGTGGCAGAGTCCTTGGCGGAAGTGAAGCATCTGCAGCTGCAGTTCAGACTGAGAGATGTGCCAGGACAGGAAACATTTGCTGACCTTCCCTGTTCCCTGTGCAACATGATTCTCGCATCCCAGTCACTTTCACATACCTTCGGTACCCCTGAGTCCAAGCAGCTAAAGCTCACAGAGACAGAAGTGTCAGGAAGGAAAACGTTCCAAAAGCACCCCCTTCTCTTATCAGCATATAAATTGTGCACAACAGGCTGCGGCACCGAACCTTCCTTCTCAGATAGACATGCCATCACACTTTTCACTCTTGCAGCTCGGTTGAAAAGCTCCAGCAGCTGCTCCCGCAATAGCAAAAGGTTCTAGAAGTGAAAGCCAGTTTGGGGCTGCACCTTCTCCTTGCCGCATGTAAGCCACACCAAACTCCCTGATGCACTCTGTCCTCCCCTTCTCAAAGGAGTAGACGGTGGCATCAGGACACACCTGTGTCCCAGCAGCTGGGTGCCCAGCCGGGAGCAGGAGCAGGGCTGGGGCTGCTCCCAAAGTTGCCCCGCCCCAATGCCAGAGCCGGACATATGCTGAGGGGGGGCTGGATCAGGCTTTATTGTCCAGCTGCATGCCAGGAGTGAGCACAAAATCTACCTGCATTCTCTGCAGCATGCCATCCTGGAGCAGAGCCATTGCCAAAGGAAGCCGTGAGCCCGTGCCAAGCCAGTGCCGGAGTGGGATCCTAGCAGCACCTGTGGAAGCCGGGAGAGAGGAGCCCACCTGGAGCAGGTTCGTGCAGGATTAATCATCCCGTGGCTTCCCACCAGGGTCCTGTTGCTTCCAAAAGGCCCCACAGTGTCACTGTGGCCCCTCGGTTCCACCAGGTTCCATAGCGTCACTGTGGTGCCCAGGGTTCCGTCAGCTTCGCCAGCATCCCCACGGTCTGCAGAGCTCCCCGAGCTTCTGTGGTGTCACAGTGGAGGCAGGGTTGCATCAGGTTCCATAGCATCAGCACGGTCTCCAGGGCTCCCAGAGGTTCTGTGGTGTCACAGTGGAGGCAGGGTTGCATCAGGTTCCATAGCATCACCACAGTCTCCAGGGCTCCCTGAGCTTCTGTGGTGTCACAGTGGAGGCAGGGTTGCATCAGGTTCCATAGCATCAGCACGGTCTCCAGGGCTCCCAGAGGTTCTGTGGTGTCACAGAGGAGGCAGGGTTGCATCAGGTTCAATAGCATCAGCACGGTCTCCAGGGCTCCCCTGAGCTTCTGTGGTGGTGTCACAGAGGAGCCAGGCTTCCTTGTAGTTCCCCAGCATCACAAAGGCTCTCCTGGGAGCCACGGGTCACAAAGCACCGTGGGCTCTGTGCAGCCCCGCTGTGTCACAATGGCCGCTGGCTTCCACGAGCCCCCGCAGTGTCCCAGTGGGCCCCGTGGCTTTAGGAGTGGGTGGCTGGGAGTTGGTGCCAGCGGCTGGGGGAGCAGCAGCAGGGACTGTGTGTGGACAGTGCCATGGCCACTTGTGTGGCCACTGGTGTCTCTGTGCCAGGCACAGCCGTGGTGTGTAACACCGGCTCTGGGTCCTTTGGCTGTGCAGGTGGCAGTCACGGCCTGGAGCAGGGCTGCTCCCGGGGGACAGCCTGGGGCAGGAGGCTGCTGGAGATTCATTCCCCACACTCCTTGTCATGAGGTGCTCAGAGTGATTGGAAAGGCTGTTGGCAGCAGGCAGTTCTCTGGGTTCAAGCTGTGGAGCTGTCAGCGGGAATGCAAAGGCCAAGCTGGTGAGCCTTTTGTCCTGGTGCCTTTAGTGTGTGAGCAGTCCCTGGTGCCGTTGTCTTTGGATCCTGAGTGTGGGAGAGGCAAGGCTTAGGATGGTGCGTAGAGCTGAGAAGGAAAGTGCCGAGAGCAGCGTGTGTGCTGCTGCTTTGAGGGGTGCAGTTGAAGTTGTAGGCAGCAAGAGCTTTCTCAGCTGGCCCTTTTGTGAGCTCTGCTTTTGCCAGATGACTTCCATCTTACCCTCTTACCATCTTAGCCTCTCATTTTTGCATATCCCAAACCCCCTTCCAAACATCCAGCAGCTGCTTGTAAAGAAGAAGTCCTAGAACAAAAAGCCAGTGCTGCCTTTCATAGCCCCTTTGCTGTCTATGAAGTAGAGGAAAGAAGCTAGTGAGACGCACTTTCTTTCTCAACTCCATAGAGCGCATCCTTCTCTCAAGGTGGCAGAGTCCTTGGCGGAAGTGAAGCATCTGCAGCTGCAGTTCAGACTGAGAGATGTGCCAGGACAGGAAACATTTGCTGACCTTCCCTGTTCCCTGTGCAACATGATTCTCGCATCCCAGTCACTTTCACATACCTTCGGTATCCCTGAGTCCAAGCAGCTAAAGCTCACAGAGACAGAAGTGTCAGGAAGGAAAACGTTGCAAAAGCACCCCCTTCTCTTATCAGCATATAAATTGTGCACAACAGGCTGCGGCACCGAACCTTCCTTCTCAGATAGACATGCCATCACACTTTTCACTCTTGCAGCTCGGTTGAAAAGCTCCAGCAGCTGCTCCCGCAATAGCAAAAGGTTCTAGAAGTGAAAGCCAGTTTGGGGCTGCACCTTCTCCTTGCCGCATGTAAGCCACACCAAACTCCCTGATGCACTCTGTCCTCCCCTTCTCAAAGGAGTAGACGGTGGCATCAGGACACACCTGTGTCCCAGCAGCTGGGTGCCCAGCCGGGAGCAGGAGCAGGGCTGGGGCTGCTCCCAAAGTTGCCCCGCCCCAATGCCAGAGCCGGACATATGCTGAGGGGGGGCTGGATCAGGCTTTATTGTCCAGCTGCATGCCAGGAGTGAGCACAAAATCTACCTGCATTCTCTGCAGCATGCCATCCTGGAGCAGAGCCATTGCCAAAGGAAGCCGTGAGCCCGTGCCAAGCCAGTGCCGGAGTGGGATCCTAGCAGCACCTGTGGAAGCCGGGAGAGAGGAGCCCACCTGGAGCAGGTTCGTGCAGGATTAATCATCCCGTGGCTTCCCACCAGGGTCCTGTTGCTTCCAAAAGGCCCCACAGTGTCACTGTGGCCCCTCGGTTCCACCAGGTTCCATAGCGTCACTGTGGTGCCCAGGGTTCCGTCAGCTTCGCCAGCATCCCCACGGTCTGCAGAGCTCCCCGAGCTTCTGTGGTGTCACAGTGGAGGCAGGGTTGCATCAGGTTCCATAGCATCAGCACGGTCTCCAGGGCTCCCAGAGGTTCTGTGGTGTCACAGTGGAGGCAGGGTTGCATCAGGTTCCATAGCATCACCACAGTCTCCAGGGCTCCCTGAGCTTCTGTGGTGTCACAGTGGAGGCAGGGTTGCATCAGGTTCCATAGCATCAGCACGGTCTCCAGGGCTCCCAGAGGTTCTGTGGTGTCACAGAGGAGGCAGGGTTGCATCAGGTTCCATAGCATCAGCACGGTCTCCAGGGCTCCAAGAGCTTCTGTGGTGTCACAGAGGAGGCAGGGTTGCATCAGGTTCAATAGCATCAGCATGGTCTCCAGGGCTCCCCTGAGCTTCTGTGGTGGTGTCACAGAGGAGCCAGGCTTCCTTGTAGTTCCCCAGCATCACAAAGGCTCTCCTGGGAGCCACGGGTCACAAAGCACCGTGGGCTCTGTGCAGCCCCGCTGTGTCACAATGGCCGCTGGCTTCCACGAGCCCCCGCAGTGTCCCAGTGGGCCCCGTAGCTTTAGGAGTGGGTGGCTGGGAGTTGGTGCCAGCGGCTGGGGGAGCAGCAGCAGGGACTGTGTGTGGACAGTGCCATGGCCACTTGTGTGGCCACTGGTGTCTCTGTGCCAGGCACAGCCGTGGTGTGTAACACCGGCTCTGGGTCCTTTGGCTGTGCAGGTGGCAGTCACGGCCTGGAGCAGGGCTGCTCCCGGGGGACAGCCTGGGGCAGGAGGCTGCTGGAGATTCATTCCCCACACTCCTTGTCATGAGGTGCTCAGAGTGATTGGAAAGGCTGTTGGCAGCAGGCAGTTCTCTGGGTTCAAGCTGTGGAGCTGTCAGCGGGAATGCAAAGGCCAAGCTGGTGAGCCTTTTGTCCTGGTGCCTTTAGTGTGTGAGCAGTCCCTGGTGCCGTTGTCTTTGGATCCTGAGTGTGGGAGAGGCAAGGCTTAGGATGGTGCGTAGAGCTGAGAAGGAAAGTGCCGAGAGCAGCGTGTGTGCTGCTGCTTTGAGGGGTGCAGTTGAAGTTGTAGGCAGCAAGAGCTTTCTCAGCTGGCCCTTTTGTGAGCTCTGCTTTTGCCAGATGACTTCCATCTTACCCTCTTACCATCTTAGCCTCTCATTTTTGCATATCCCAAACCCCCTTCCAAACATCCAGCAGCTGCTTGTAAAGAAGAAGTCCTAGAACAAAAAGCCAGTGCTGCCTTTCATAGCCCCTTTGCTGTCTATGAAGTAGAGGAAAGAAGCTAGTGAGACGCACTTTCTTTCTCAACTCCATAGAGCGCATCCTTCTCTCAAGGTGGCAGAGTCCTTGGCGGAAGTGAAGCATCTGCAGCTGCAGTTCAGACTGAGACATGTGCCAGGACAGGAAACATTTGCTGACCTTCCCTGTTCCCTGTGCAACATGATTCTCGCATCCCAGTCACTTTCACATACCTTCGGTATCCCTGAGTCCAAGCAGCTAAAGCTCACAGAGACAGAAGTGTCAGGAAGGAAAACGTTGCAAAAGCACCCCCTTCTCTTATCAGCATATAAATTGTGCACAACAGGCTGCGGCACCGAACCTTCCTTCTCAGATAGACATGCCATCACACTTTTCACTCTTGCAGCTCGGTTGAAAAGCTCCAGCAGCTGCTCCCGCAATAGCAAAAGGTTCTAGAAGTGAAAGCCAGTTTGGGGCTGCACCTTCTCCTTGCCGCATGTAAGCCACACCAAACTCCCTGATGCACTCTGTCCTCCCCTTCTCAAAGGAGTAGACGGTGGCATCAGGACACACCTGTGTCCCAGCAGCTGGGTGCCCAGCCGGGAGCAGGAGCAGGGCTGGGGCTGCTCCCAAAGTTGCCCCGCCCCAATGCCAGAGCCGGACATATGCTGAGGGGGGGCTGGATCAGGCTTTATTGTCCAGCTGCATGCCAGGAGTGAGCACAAAATCTACCTGCATTCTCTGCAGCATGCCATCCTGGAGCAGAGCCATTGCCAAAGGAAGCCGTCAGCCCGTGCCAAGCCAGTGCCGGAGTGGGATCCTAGCAGCACCTGTGGAAGCCGGGAGAGAGGAGCCCACCTGGAGCAGGTTCGTGCAGGATTAATCATCCCGTGGCTTCCCACCAGGGTCCTGTTGCTTCCAAAAGGCCCCACAGTGTCACTGTGGCCCCTCGGTTCCACCAGGTTCCATAGCGTCACTGTGGTGCCCAGGGTTCCGTCAGCTTCGCCAGCATCCCCACGGTCTGCAGAGCTCCCCGAGCTTCTGTGGTGTCACAGTGGAGGCAGGGTTGCATCAGGTTCCATAGCATCAGCACGGTCTCCAGGGCTCCCAGAGGTTCTGTGGTGTCACAGTGGAGGCAGGGTTGCATCAGGTTCCATAGCATCACCACAGTCTCCAGGGCTCCCTGAGCTTCTGTGGTGTCACAGTGGAGGCAGGGTTGCATCAGGTTCAATAGCATCAGCACGGTCTCCAGGGCTCCCAGAGGTTCTGTGGTGTCACAGAGGAGGCAGGGTTGCATCAGGTTCCATAGCATCACCACGGTCTCCAGGGCTCCAAGAGCTTCTGTGGTGTCACAGAGGAGCCAGGGTTGCATCAGGTTCAATAGCATCAGCACGGTCTCCAGGGCTCCCCTGAGCTTCTGTGGTGGTGTCACAGAGGAGCCAGGCTTCCTTGTAGTTCCCCAGCATCACAAAGGCTCTCCTGGGAGCCACGGGTCACAAAGCACCGTGGGCTCTGTGCAGCCCCGCTGTGTCACAATGGCCGCTGGCTTCCACGAGCCCCCGCAGTGTCCCAGTGGGCCCCGTGGCTTTAGGAGTGGGTGGCTGGGAGTTGGTGCCAGCGGCTGGGGGAGCAGCAGCAGGGACTGTGTGTGGACAGTGCCATGGCCACTTGTGTGGCCACTGGTGTCTCTGTGCCAGGCACAGCCGTGGTGTGTAACACCGGCTCTGGGTCCTTTGGCTGTGCAGGTGGCAGTCACGGCCTGGAGCAGGGCTGCTCCCGGGGGACAGCCTGGGGCAGGAGGCTGCTGGAGATTCATTCCCCACACTCCTTGTCATGAGGTGCTCAGAGTGATTGGAAAGGCTGTTGGCAGCAGGCAGTTCTCTGGGTTCAAGCTGTGGAGCTGTCAGCGGGAATGCAAAGGCCAAGCTGGTGAGCCTTTTGTCCTGGTGCCTTTAGTGTGTGAGCAGTCCCTGGTGCCGTTGTCTTTGGATCCTGAGTGTGGGAGAGGCAAGGCTTAGGATGGTGCGTAGAGCTGAGAAGGAAAGTGCCGAGAGCAGCGTGTGTGCTGCTGCTTTGAGGGGTGCAGTTGAAGTTGTAGGCAGCAAGAGCTTTCTCAGCTGGCCCTTTTGTGAGCTCTGCTTTTGCCAGATGACTTCCATCTTACCCTCTTACCATCTTAGCCTCTCATTTTTGCATATCCCAAACCCCCTTCCAAACATCCAGCAGCTGCTTGTAAAGAAGAAGTCCTAGAACAAAAAGCCAGTGCTGCCTTTCATAGCCCCTTTGCTGTCTATGAAGTAGAGGAAAGAAGCTAGTGAGACGCACTTTCTTTCTCAACTCCATAGAGCGCATCCTTCTCTCAAGGTGGCAGAGTCCTTGGCGGAAGTGAAGCATCTGCAGCTGCAGTTCAGACTGAGAGATGTGCCAGGACAGGAAACATTTGCTGACCTTCCCTGTTCCCTGTGCAACATGATTCTCGCATCCCAGTCACTTTCACATACCTTCGGTATCCCTGAGTCCAAGCAGCTAAAGCTCACAGAGACAGAAGTGTCAGGAAGGAAAACGTTGCAAAAGCACCCCCTTCTCTTATCAGCATATAAATTGTGCACAACAGGCTGCGGCACCGAACCTTCCTTCTCAGATAGACATGCCATCACACTTTTCACTCTTGCAGCTCGGTTGAAAAGCTCCAGCAGCTGCTCCCGCAATAGCAAAAGGTTCTAGAAGTGAAAGCCAGTTTGGGGCTGCACCTTCTCCTTGCCGCATGTAAGCCACACCAAACTCCCTGATGCACTCTGTCCTCCCCTTCTCAAAGGAGTAGACGGTGGCATCAGGACACACCTGTGTCCCAGCAGCTGGGTGCCCAGCCGGGAGCAGGAGCAGGGCTGGGGCTGCTCCCAAAGTTGCCCCGCCCCAATGCCAGAGCCGGACATATGCTGAGGGGGGGCTGGATCAGGCTTTATTGTCCAGCTGCATGCCAGGAGTGAGCACAAAATCTACCTGCATTCTCTGCAGCATGCCATCCTGGAGCAGAGCCATTGCCAAAGGAAGCCGTCAGCCCGTGCCAAGCCAGTGCCGGAGTGGGATCCTAGCAGCACCTGTGGAAGCCGGGAGAGAGGAGCCCACCTGGAGCAGGTTCGTGCAGGATTAATCATCCCGTGGCTTCCCACCAGGGTCCTGTTGCTTCCAAAAGGCCCCACAGTGTCACTGTGGCCCCTCGGTTCCACCAGGTTCCATAGCGTCACTGTGGTGCCCAGGGTTCCGTCAGCTTCGCCAGCATCCCCACGGTCTGCAGAGCTCCCCGAGCTTCTGTGGTGTCACAGTGGAGGCAGGGTTGCATCAGGTTCCATAGCATCAGCACGGTCTCCAGGGCTCCCAGAGGTTCTGTGGTGTCACAGAGGAGGCAGGGTTGCATCAGGTTCCATAGCATCACCACGGTCTCCAGGGTTCCAAGAGCTTCTGTGGTGTCACAGAGGAGGCAGGGTTGCATCAGGTTCAATAGCATCAGCACGGTCTCCAGGGCTCCCCTGAGCTTCTGTGGTGGTGTCACAGAGGAGCCAGGCTTCCTTGTAGTTCCCCAGCATCACAAAGGCTCTCCTGGGAGCCACGGGTCACAAAGCACCGTGGGCTCTGTGCAGCCCCGCTGTGTCACAATGGCCGCTGGCTTCCACGAGCCCCCGCAGTGTCCCAGTGGGCCCCGTGGCTTTAGGAGTGGGTGGCTGGGAGTTGGTGCCAGCGGCTGGGGGAGCAGCAGCAGGGACTGTGTGTGGACAGTGCCATGGCCACTTGTGTGGCCACTGGTGTCTCTGTGTCAGGCACAGCCGTGGTGTGTAACACCGGCTCTGGGTCCTTTGGCTGTGCAGGTGGCAGTCACGGCCTGGAGCAGGGCTGCTCCCGGGGGACAGCCTGGGGCAGGAGGCTGCTGGAGATTCATTCCCCACACTCCTTGTCATGAGGTGCTCAGAGTGATTGGAAAGGCTGTTGGCAGCAGGCAGTTCTCTGGGTTCAAGCTGTGGAGCTGTCAGCGGGAATGCAAAGGCCAAGCTGGTGAGCCTTTTGTCCTGGTGCCTTTAGTGTGTGAGCAGTCCCTGGTGCCGTTGTCTTTGGATCCTGAGTGTGGGAGAGGCAAGGCTTAGGATGGTGCGTAGAGCTGAGAAGGAAAGTGCCGAGAGCAGCGTGTGTGCTGCTGCTTTGAGGGGTGCAGTTGAAGTTGTAGGCAGCAAGAGCTTTCTCAGCTGGCCCTTTTGTGAGCTCTGCTTTTGCCAGATGACTTCCATCTTACCCTCTTACCATCTTAGCCTCTCATTTTTGCATATCCCAAACCCCCTTCCAAACATCCAGCAGCTGCTTGTAAAGAAGAAGTCCTAGAACAAAAAGCCAGTGCTGCCTTTCATAGCCCCTTTGCTGTCTATGAAGTAGAGGAAAGAAGCTAGTGAGACGCACTTTCTTTCTCAACTCCATAGAGCGCATCCTTCTCTCAAGGTGGCAGAGTCCTTGGCGGAAGTGAAGCATCTGCAGCTGCAGTTCAGACTGAGAGATGTGCCAGGACAGGAAACATTTGCTGACCTTCCCTGTTCCCTGTGCAACATGATTCTCGCATCCCAGTCACTTTCACATACCTTCGGTATCCCTGAGTCCAAGCAGCTAAAGCTCACAGAGACAGAAGTGTCAGGAAGGAAAACGTTGCAAAAGCACCCCCTTCTCTTATCAGCATATAAATTGTGCACAACAGGCTGCGGCACCGAACCTTCCTTCTCAGATAGACATGCCATCACACTTTTCACTCTTGCAGCTCGGTTGAAAAGCTCCAGCAGCTGCTCCCGCAATAGCAAAAGGTTCTAGAAGTGAAAGCCAGTTTGGGGCTGCACCTTCTCCTTGCCGCATGTAAGCCACACCAAACTCCCTGATGCACTCTGTCCTCCCCTTCTCAAAGGAGTAGACGGTGGCATCAGGACACACCTGTGTCCCAGCAGCTGGGTGCCCAGCCGGGAGCAGGAGCAGGGCTGGGGCTGCTCCCAAAGTTGCCCCGCCCCAATGCCAGAGCCGGACATATGCTGAGGGGGGGCTGGATCAGGCTTTATTGTCCAGCTGCATGCCAGGAGTGAGCACAAAATCTACCTGCATTCTCTGCAGCATGCCATCCTGGAGCAGAGCCATTGCCAAAGGAAGCCGTCAGCCCGTGCCAAGCCAGTGCCGGAGTGGGATCCTAGCAGCACCTGTGGAAGCCGGGAGAGAGGAGCCCACCTGGAGCAGGTTCGTGCAGGATTAATCATCCCGTGGCTTCCCACCAGGGTCCTGTTGCTTCCAAAAGGCCCCACAGTGTCACTGTGGCCCCTCGGTTCCACCAGGTTCCATAGCGTCACTGTGGTGCCCAGGGTTCCATCAGCTTCGCCAGCATCCCCACGGTCTGCAGAGCTCCCCGAGCTTCTGTGGTGTCACAGTGGAGGCAGGGTTGCATCAGGTTCCATAGCATCAGCACGGTCTCCAGGGCTCCCAGAGGTTCTGTGGTGTCACAGAGGAGGCAGGGTTGCATCAGGTTCAATAGCATCAGCACGGTCTCCAGGGCTCCCCTGAGCTTCTGTGGTGGTGTCACAGAGGAGCCAGGCTTCCTTGTAGTTCCCCAGCATCACAAAGGCTCTCCTGGGAGCCACGGGTCACAAAGCACCGTGGGCTCTGTGCAGCCCCGCTGTGTCACAATGGCCGCTGGCTTCCACGAGCCCCCGCAGTGTCCCAGTGGGCCCCGTGGCTTTAGGAGTGGGTGGCTGGGAGTTGGTGCCAGCGGCTGGGGGAGCAGCAGCAGGGACTGTGTGTGGACAGTGCCATGGCCACTTGTGTGGCCACTGGTGTCTCTGTGCCAGGCACAGCCGTGGTGTGTAACACCGGCTCTGGGTCCTTTGGCTGTGCAGGTGGCAGTCACGGCCTGGAGCAGGGCTGCTCCCGGGGGACAGCCTGGGGCAGGAGGCTGCTGGAGATTCATTCCCCACACTCCTTGTCATGAGGTGCTCAGAGTGATTGGAAAGGCTGTTGGCAGCAGGCAGTTCTCTGGGTTCAAGCTGTGGAGCTGTCAGCGGGAATGCAAAGGCCAAGCTGGTGAGCCTTTTGTCCTGGTGCCTTTAGTGTGTGAGCAGTCCCTGGTGCCGTTGTCTTTGGATCCTGAGTGTGGGAGAGGCAAGGCTTAGGATGGTGCGTAGAGCTGAGAAGGAAAGTGCCGAGAGCAGCATGTGTGCTGCTGCTTTGAGGGGTGCAGTTGAAGTTGTAGGCAGCAAGAGCTTTCTCAGCTGGCCCTTTTGTGAGCTCTGCTTTTGCCAGATGACTTCCATCTTACCCTCTTACCATCTTAGCCTCTCATTTTTGCATATCCCAAACCCCCTTCCAAACATCCAGCAGCTGCTTGTAAAGAAGAAGTCCTAGAACAAAAAGCCAGTGCTGCCTTTCATAGCCCCTTTGCTGTCTATGAAGTAGAGGAAAGAAGCTAGTGAGACGCACTTTCTTTCTCAACTCCATAGAGCGCATCCTTCTCTCAAGGTGGCAGAGTCCTTGGCGGAAGTGAAGCATCTGCAGCTGCAGTTCAGACTGAGAGATGTGCCAGGACAGGAAACATTTGCTGACCTTCCCTGTTCCCTGTGCAACATGATTCTCGCATCCCAGTCACTTTCACATACCTTCGGTATCCCTGAGTCCAAGCAGCTAAAGCTCACAGAGACAGAAGTGTCAGGAAGGAAAACGTTCCAAAAGCACCCCCTTCTCTTATCAGCATATAAATTGTGCACAACAGGCTGCAGCACCGAACCTTCCTTCTCAGATAGACATGCCATCACACTTTTCACTCTTGCAGCTCGGTTGAAAAGCTCCAGCAGCTGCTCCCGCAATAGCAAAAGGTTCTAGAAGTGAAAGCCAGTTTGGGGCTGCACCTTCTCCTTGCCGCATGTAAGCCACACCAAACTCCCTGATGCACTCTGTCCTCCCCTTCTCAAAGGAGTAGACGGTGGCATCAGGACACACCTGTGTCCCAGCAGCTGGGTGCCCAGCCGGGAGCAGGAGCAGGGCTGGGGCTGCTCCCAAAGTTGCCCCGCCCCAATGCCAGAGCCGGACATATGCTGAGGGGGGGCTGGATCAGGCTTTATTGTCCAGCTGCATGCCAGGAGTGAGCACAAAATCTACCTGCATTCTCTGCAGCATGCCATCCTGGAGCAGAGCCATTGCCAAAGGAAGCCGTGAGCCCGTGCCAAGCCAGTGCCGGAGTGGGATCCTAGCAGCACCTGTGGAAGCCGGGAGAGAGGAGCCCACCTGGAGCAGGTTCGTGCAGGATTAATCATCCCGTGGCTTCCCACCAGGGTCCTGTTGCTTCCAAAAGGCCCCACAGTGTCACTGTGGCCCCTCGGTTCCACCAGGTTCCATAGCGTCACTGTGGTGCCCAGGGTTCCATCAGCTTCGCCAGCATCCCCACGGTCTGCAGAGCTCCCCGAGCTTCTGTGGTGTCACAGTGGAGGCAGGGTTGCATCAGGTTCCATAGCATCAGCACGGTCTCCAGGGCTCCCAGAGGTTCTGTGGTGTCACAGAGGAGGCAGGGTTGCATCAGGTTCAATAGCATCAGCACGGTCTCCAGGGCTCCCCTGAGCTTCTGTGGTGGTGTCACAGAGGAGCCAGGCTTCCTTGTAGTTCCCCAGCATCACAAAGGCTCTCCTGGGAGCCACGGGTCACAAAGCACCGTGGGCTCTGTGCAGCCCCGCTGTGTCACAATGGCCGCTGGCTTCCACGAGCCCCCGCAGTGTCCCAGTGGGCCCCGTGGCTTTAGGAGTGGGTGGCTGGGAGTTGGTGCCAGCGGCTGGGGGAGCAGCAGCAGGGACTGTGTGTGGACAGTGCCATGGCCACTTGTGTGGCCACTGGTGTCTCTGTGCCAGGCACAGCCGTGGTGTGTAACACCGGCTCTGGGTCCTTTGGCTGTGCAGGTGGCAGTCACGGCCTGGAGCAGGGCTGCTCCCGGGGGACAGCCTGGGGCAGGAGGCTGCTGGAGATTCATTCCCCACACTCCTTGTCATGAGGTGCTCAGAGTGATTGGAAAGGCTGTTGGCAGCAGGCAGTTCTCTGGGTTCAAGCTGTGGAGCTGTCAGCGGGAATGCAAAGGCCAAGCTGGTGAGCCTTTTGTCCTGGTGCCTTTAGTGTGTGAGCAGTCCCTGGTGCCGTTGTCTTTGGATCCTGAGTGTGGGAGAGGCAAGGCTTAGGATGGTGCGTAGAGCTGAGAAGGAAAGTGCCGAGAGCAGCATGTGTGCTGCTGCTTTGAGGGGTGCAGTTGAAGTTGTAGGCAGCAAGAGCTTTCTCAGCTGGCCCTTTTGTGAGCTCTGCTTTTGCCAGATGACTTCCATCTTACCCTCTTACCATCTTAGCCTCTCATTTTTGCATATCCCAAACCCCCTTCCAAACATCCAGCAGCTGCTTGTAAAGAAGAAGTCCTAGAACAAAAAGCCAGTGCTGCCTTTCATAGCCCCTTTGCTGTCTATGAAGTAGAGGAAAGAAGCTAGTGAGACGCACTTTCTTTCTCAACTCCATAGAGCGCATCCTTCTCTCAAGGTGGCAGAGTCCTTGGCGGAAGTGAAGCATCTGCAGCTGCAGTTCAGACTGAGAGATGTGCCAGGACAGGAAACATTTGCTGACCTTCCCTGTTCCCTGTGCAACATGATTCTCGCATCCCAGTCACTTTCACATACCTTCGGTATCCCTGAGTCCAAGCAGCTAAAGCTCACAGAGACAGAAGTGTCAGGAAGGAAAACGTTCCAAAAGCACCCCCTTCTCTTATCAGCATATAAATTGTGCACAACAGGCTGCAGCACCGAACCTTCCTTCTCAGATAGACATGCCATCACACTTTTCACTCTTGCAGCTCGGTTGAAAAGCTCCAGCAGCTGCTCCCACAATAGCAAAAGGTTCTAGAAGTGAAAGCCAGTTTGGGGCTGCACCTTCTCCTTGCCGCATGTAAGCCACACCAAACTCCCTGATGCACTCTGTCCTCCCCTTCTCAAAGGAGTAGACGGTGGCATCAGGACACACCTGTGTCCCAGCAGCTGGGTGCCCAGCCGGGAGCAGGAGCAGGGCTGGGGCTGCTCCCAAAGTTGCCCCGCCCCAATGCCAGAGCCGGACATATGCTGAGGGGGGGCTGGATCAGGCTTTATTGTCCAGCTGCATGCCAGGAGTGAGCACAAAATCTACCTGCATTCTCTGCAGCATGCCATCCTGGAGCAGAGCCATTGCCAAAGGAAGCCGTGAGCCCGTGCCAAGCCAGTGCCGGAGTGGGATCCTAGCAGCACCTGTGGAAGCCGGGAGAGAGGAGCCCACCTGGAGCAGGTTCGTGCAGGATTAATCATCCCGTGGCTTCCCACCAGGGTCCTGTTGCTTCCAAAAGGCCCCACAGTGTCACTGTGGCCCCTCGGTTCCACCAGGTTCCATAGCGTCACTGTGGTGCCCAGGGTTCCATCAGCTTCGCCAGCATCCCCACGGTCTGCAGAGCTCCCCGAGCTTCTGTGGTGTCACAGTGGAGGCAGGGTTGCATCAGGTTCCATAGCATCAGCACGGTCTCCAGGGCTCCCAGAGGTTCTGTGGTGTCACAGTGGAGGCAGGGTTGCATCAGGTTCCATAGCATCACCACAGTCTCCAGGGCTCCCTGAGCTTCTGTGGTGTCACAGTGGAGGCAGGGTTGCATCAGGTTCCATAGCATCAGCACGGTCTCCAGGGCTCCCAGAGGTTCTGTGGTGTCACAGAGGAGGCAGGGTTGCATCAGGTTCCATAGCATCAGCACGGTCTCCAGGGCTCCAAGAGCTTCTGTGGTGTCACAGAGGAGCCAGGGTTGCATCAGGTTCAATAGCATCAGCACGGTCTCCAGGGCTCCCCTGAGCTTCTGTGGTGGTGTCACAGAGGAGCCAGGCTTCCTTGTAGTTCCCCAGCATCACAAAGGCTCTCCTGGGAGCCACGGGTCACAAAGCACCGTGGGCTCTGTGCAGCCCCGCTGTGTCACAATGGCCGCTGGCTTCCACGAGCCCCCGCAGTGTCCCAGTGGGCCCCGTGGCTTTAGGAGTGGGTGGCTGGGAGTTGGTGCCAGCGGCTGGGGGAGCAGCAGCAGGGACTGTGTGTGGACAGTGCCATGGCCACTTTTGTGGCCACTGGTGTCTCTGTGTCAGGCACAGCCGTGGTGTGTAACACCGGCTCTGGGTCCTTTGGCTGTGCAGGTGGCAGTCACGGCCTGGAGCAGGGCTGCTCCCGGGGGACAGCCTGGGGCAGGAGGCTGCTGGAGATTCATTCCGCACACGCTGCAGCTCCTTGTCATGAGGTGCTCAGAGTGATTGGAAAGGCTGTTGGCAGCAGGCAGTTCTCTGGGTTCAAGCTGTGGAGCTGTCAGCGGGAATGCAAAGGCCAAGCTGGTGAGCCTTTTGTCCTGGTGCCTTTAGTGTGTGAGCAGTCCCTGGTGCCGTTGTCTTTGGATCCTGAGTGTGGGAGAGGCAAGGCTTAGGATGGTGCGTAGAGCTGAGAAGGAAAGTGCCGAGAGCAGCGTGTGTGCTGCTGCTTTGAGGGGTGCAGTTGAAGTTGTAGGCAGCAAGAGCTTTCTCAGCTGGCCCTTTTGTGAGCTCTGCTTTTGCCAGATGACTTCCATCTTACCCTCTTACCATCTTAGCCTCTCATTTTTGCATATCCCAAACCCCCTTCCAAACATCCAGCAGCTGCTTGTAAAGAAGAAGTCCTAGAACAAAAAGCCAGTGCTGCCTTTCATAGCCCCTTTGCTGTCTATGAAGTAGAGGAAAGAAGCTAGTGAGACGCACTTTCTTTCTCAACTCCATAGAGCACATCCTTCTCTCAAGGTGGCAGAGTCCTTGGCGGAAGTGAAGCATCTGCAGCTGCAGTTCAGACTGAGAGATGTGCCAGGACAGGAAACATTTGCTGACCTTCCCTGTTCCCTGTGCAACATGATTCTCGCATCCCAGTCACTTTCACATACCTTCGGTATCCCTGAGTCCAAGCAGCTAAAGCTCACAGAGACAGAAGTGTCAGGAAGGAAAACGTTCCAAAAGCACCCCCTTCTCTTATCAGCATATAAATTGTGCACAACAGGCTGCAGCACCGAACCTTCCTTCTCAGATAGACATGCCATCACACTTTTCACTCTTGCAGCTCGGTTGAAAAGCTCCAGCAGCTGCTCCCGCAATAGCAAAAGGTTCTAGAAGTGAAAGCCAGTTTGGGGCTGCACCTTCTCCTTGCCGCATGTAAGCCACACCAAACTCCCTGATGCACTCTGTCCTCCCCTTCTCAAAGGAGTAGACGGTGGCATCAGGACACACCTGTGTCCCAGCAGCTGGGTGCCCAGCCGGGAGCAGGAGCAGGGCTGGGGCTGCTCCCAAAGTTGCCCCGCCCCAATGCCAGAGCCGGACATATGCTGAGGGGGGGCTGGATCAGGCTTTATTGTCCAGCTGCATGCCAGGAGTGAGCACAAAATCTACCTGCATTCTCTGCAGCATGCCATCCTGGAGCAGAGCCATTCCCAAATGAGGCTGCTGGGATGTGGGGGAATGCTGAGGGCAGGACAGGGGGCTGACAGTGCCCAGACTTTCTGGGGCTATTCCCAGGAGGCCCCAGGGCCTGAGGACAAGGTGTGTCCTCTAAGCCCTTGGTGGAAGATACGCTGCCATGACCCTGGGCACCAAGTCTTGGCTTCTCCTGGACACTGCCAGCCCTGCCAGGGCCCTTGGCCATGTCCAGCACAGCTTGTCCTGCGCTGTCCCACCGCTGCTGCTGTGTCCCTGCAGGCTGCACACTCCCATCTCACTGCCCCACCACCAGCTCTGCCCTGCCACCTCCAGCCCTGGCCTGAGCTGTGCCCAGCCTCACCCTCTGTGCCTTGGGCACACACACATGCCCTGAGCTCATCCTCCCTCTGGGTGCTTCTGCCCCCACGCTGCCCTGGGAGGGACATTTCCTCCTCCTCATGCCCAGTGTCCCCCTGCCCAGCTGCTCTGTGGGGCAGTGCGTGTCTCTCCTGCTGTTCCCTGCCTCCCAGGAAAGCTGTACCATGTGGGGCACGGCCCTTCCAGCAGCCTCCCAGCCCCTCAGCCTTGTTGGACCCTTTCCCCTGAGCAGACAGCAGCAGCATCTCCGTGCTCTGCCCAGCGTGCTCCTTTCGTCACCAAACTGCGGGAAAATAGAAACTGTCCTACACCATCTCTGAAGTGTTAGAGAATCAGGCCCTGTGGAACCAACGAGCCCTTGGGACACAGGAGGATCTCGTGTAACCAAGGGTCAGTTCTGACACTGTAGATCCAAGGAGATCCTTGTGACACTCTGGGGCCTTGTGGAACCCTTCTGCCCTGGTCTCTGCACCAAGGAGACCCTTGTGCCACTACGGGACCTTGTGCAGCCAAGGAGAGCATTGTGAGAGTGCGGGGCCATGGAACCAAGGGACCATTGTGACCTTGTGGGGCCTCATGGACTCAAGGGACCATTGCCACACTGTGGGGCCTCATGGAATGAAGGGTCCATTGTGACACTGCAGAACCAAGGACACCATGGTTACACTGTGGGGCCCATGGAACCAAGGCACCATTGGGACACCCCGTGGCCTCATCCTCTTGAATTTCAACAGATCTGAGGGATGGCAGGACCTGCAGGCAGCACTGAAGGATTCTGGGAAGAACCCTTGATCCCTGCTCCAAAGGAAATCAGAGAAAGACCCCTGGTAAGATAAAGGCACCTTTTCCTTTCCCAGTGTAAACTGTTGACCTGCCTGTAAGGTGCAGCAAAAGCTTTGCAGGGTTTGGTTCAAGGTACCCAAGGTTGGAACAGGGAAGTGTTCGAGTCCCTTCTAAGAGAAGGGTTGGAATCTTTGTGCTATGGCTGCCTGGGATCCATGGAACAAGTGTGTTCTGGCAGACTCTGGGACCTCGAGAGCAATCCCATCCAGGAGCCAGCACTGGACCTGCACCCTGGTGGGAGCAGCATGGTACGGATGGAAAACGGGCAGCTGGGTGTGCAGTGGGAACCTCAACCCAGGTCATAGAAGCCCAGGCTTTAGCTTTGAACACATCAGCACAAAAAGCAGAATGAATGACCTTTCCTAGAAATCACTGAAGGAAAAAAGGTGAACATATGGACTGATTTGAACTCTGGGTTTGGAATAATAGACGCCCAGGGAGCCACATGGAAGGAAAGGGCACAGAGGTCTCCAGTGAGTACAAAAAGAAATCAGTCACCTACTGCAGAGTGTGCCAAAACCAAAAGAAGTGGCCCTGACGCCCTTGTAAAGCCCATGGGTTTGGAGACTCCCCAGTTAATCCAGGGACTCCATTGGCTGACCAAACAGCTCAAGAGGGTGCTGAAAAAGCTCTCCTTGCACTAATACCTAGCAAAAACTTGAATGTTCTGCAACAAAAGCCAGATTCCAGTGATCAGGACAGGCAGTCAGCCCCATCAGCAGCAGCTACGGAAAATCCCAGCAGGTGATTGGTAACCCCGTGTGGGCAGGTAATTGGAGCTCCACAATTAATGTATAATGGAACTAAAACATCAGGAAACACATTAGGAAATGGAGAATATGGTGGCCAGTTTACAAAGGCATCTAGTAAGCACAAAAATGGCAAAAAATAATAGATCAGTTGTTGAGAAAGATGGGATTGGTTTTGAAGGAAGAAGGCTGCCTCCAGGGCTCGTTACATGGGAATCACCAGGTGATTTTGGCCAACTGATTTTGCAGAACTGCCCAGACAGAAGGGGGACTGGCACATTTTGGTATTGGTGGATCCTTTTTCTGGATGGCCAGAAGCTTTCCCATGTGGCACCAACAAGACAAGGGAAGTCTCAGAAGTTTTGCTGCAATGAATATTTAATAGCACTGGGACTAACTCTTGTAAGCCTTAAAAGGTGCATGGTTCTCAACAGATCATTGGGGCTGGACTCGCCTGTACATCCTTTCCAACCAGGAGATGCGGTGTACATCAGAACCTGGAATTTTGGAACAATCCAGCCAAAGTGGAAGGGACCATCTCAAGTCCTCCTGGTAACCTACCCTGCACTCAAGGTAGAAGGAATCAAACTCAGGGTTCATCACATGCGGGTAAAACCAGCAAGCACACATTAAACACAGCAGAAACAAGACTGTCTGACACCATGGAGTTTGGGGTTTTACATCAATCCTATTGTTTTAGGTATTGAATAGGATTTTCTAAGGGGATACTCTTTATTGGATCTAGATGATCAATTATTGTGTAACTATAATAAAAATAGAAACGATGTTCCTGACTTCTGGGAAGGGAAATGCGGTTTTCAAAGTCAGTGCAAGATGTTGGCAGATGACAGAATGTGACCCCTGTAACAGCTTGTTTGCCAACACCAACCTGTGCAGAAAATCCAGTTCCGTGGGGAGCTTCAGTCAGCAATTTGACAAAAATCTGGGAACACTTGTGGAAGGAAATAGCACCCAGGGCACCTGGACAGGGATGGAAGGAGAATATTCCTTACCATGGACACATAAGAACGATACTGCTGAGAATTGTAACATTTCCAAACTGGATCTGGAAATTACCTCAGGAAATATTGATCAGCTGACAGATTGCACTGATAGCCCCTGGAGCTGCCAAATTCCAGCAGTATGGAATCACCCTCAGACAGGACAATGGGAATGTTTCCAGCCAGTTCAGGGGTGTCTGGGCTGGGAAGGGAGCCCAGGCCTTCCACGGGACCCCTTACAGGTGGGTATAAAATATCCTGATTTAACAAGGTCAAGGCCAAAGGATCCCAGGACAAAGGAAAAGTGGGATTGCCCTGGGACAGACACTTGAGCTGTTTGGAATCCTGAGGTGCAGCAGCTCCTGGCTGTGGCCCAGGCTCTGAGGCTAGGCTGTGTTTGTAGAAATGATTCTGCCTTTCTCAGTGACACCTGGGCTCAGCCAACAAACAGCAAGCCTTGGAGAGGCACAGAGTGTCAGCAGGATGCGGTCAGATCCTTAGGAGCCCCAGGATGGGTGGGAAGTGATGGAATTTGGAGCACACGTTTGGCCCTGGGAGAATCAGGAGCACCATGGACACTGGGGGTATTAACGTTCCGTCCCTCGTGCAAGGAGTCACCACCGGGAACCCAACTGTGGGGAAAGGTTAAAGGGGATGGAACTTGGAAACATCCCAGTGCGGGAACTACAGCGGGATGGATTTTAGAATTCATCTCTGCTCCGCAAAGATCTGCCTTTAGGAACAGAGCAGCCACACACCATTGGGCTCTGCAGATGGAAACCTGAGTGAATGCAGCTCCTTTGGGGCTTGCTGAAATAAAGGAACAATTGCCAGCCACAGCTAAAATGACTTTACAGAGCAGATTGGCTTTAGCCCTATTGCTGTTACATGGACAGGGAGTATGTGGATTCTTGAACTGAAACAGCAACACTTGTTGTGTGCACATTCCAAATGTGATGCTGGATTGGATGATCGGGTAGAGAGGATAAAATCAGTTGCTGCATCCAGCAGGGAATTAAGGGGAGGATTAGACAGTAACTGGATAAAATATTTCAAGGACTTGGATTTTCTCTGACTGATGGTTGGCCTGACTTTTGCAAAGTCTAACTGGGATCCCAGCAATACTTGTGCTTGTGACACTTGCTTTGAGCTGTGTAAAGAACATGGTTGTGAAAGCAGCTGAGGAACTCGTGGGATGTGAGTAAAGGAGCAGAGTGAGGCTTACGAAGGCTTGAAGGGAAGAGAAGCTTCCCAACCCTCCAAGGGGGGAAATTTACCAGATGAAAAACCGTTTGCACCTGGTGGGTTCATACAATGCTTCTTCTCCAAAAGCCACTGGCCATGGAACCGCACAAGGCTGATTCTGTAGGCAGCAACCAGCCCAGGTGTGCCAACTTTCACCAGTTCACTGGGCAGTCAGGGCTGGCTTTGGGGTCACCGACCACCAGGGACCCCCAAAGAGAGCCCCAGGGCAGAAGAACGGATGTGCAAAGGGGTGGGGGAAATATGCAATGATTTTGGGGAAATGATTGTCGTGTGTGTGTTTATTGTGGGACAGTCTGGGAATGAGTCTGTGAAACACAGTCTGCAAACAGGAACATTCCTGACCTCGGCACACATGACTTTGGGAGGGGCTCTCCCCTCGTGCATCCGGCCCAATAAAGAATGCTGCTGCTTCGTGCTGCGCTGATGCTGAGGAGGTTTTGTTTCCCTGAAGTTTTGGTAACACCTCTGTGCCTGTGTCACAGAGCCACAGAGCAGCTGTGATGTCAGAAAGGGGCTGTGTGACATCACAGGGTGGCTGTATGACATCATAGAGTCTACGGCGACATCATGGAGCAGCTCTGTGACATCAGAGAGTGGTGCTGTGACATCATAGAGTTGGCTGTGACATCACAGATTGGGCTCTGACATCACAGGGCAGACTATGACATCACAGAGATGGCTGTGACATCACAGGGTGCTGGTGTGACATCACAGTGCAGAGTTGTGACATCACAGATAGGACTGTGACATCACAGGGTGCTTGTGTGACATCACAGAGTGGTTGTGTGACATCACAGGGGAGCTGTATGACATCATAGAGTCTGCTGTGACATCACAGAGCTATCACAGTGATATCACAGAGAGGACTGTGACATCACAGATGGGTGGCATGACATCACAGAGTGTCTATGACATCACAGGGTGTCTATGACATCACAGGGTGGCTATGTGACATCACAGAATGAGTTTTGACATCCCAGGTTGGCTGTGGGACATCCCAGGGTGGCTGTGTGACATCCCAGGGGGTTGGATGCCATGGCAACCCTCATCAGTTCCAGTTCCCTTGGAAACCCCCCCAGGACCCATTGCTGCACTCAGGGTCCGTGGCCACTTGCCCGCAGACCTGGGCTGCCCTCGGCTGCCATGGCAGCCCTCAGGACAGAGCGGTGCCGGGGCTGGTGCCAGCTACAATTGCACTGACACTCGCTGATGCCACGGCAGCGGCCACAGGGACCCGTTCCTCACTTTGGTGCCATGGACACCAACGCTTGGCCCCGCTGCCATGGGGATTGGCACGGTCACCTGCACTCAGGGCCCGTGGCTGGGCACTGCTGCCATGGACACGGGCACTGAGCCCTGGGCCACAGTCGGCTGCCATGGCCACCAGCCCAAGGTCCCGTGGCCAGGGCCGGGGCCATGGAAAGGAACCCGTGGAGCCGTGGTGATGGTGGATGGCCATGGGGTGCTGCTGTGGGCTGGGGCAGAGGGAATTTCCTTGCCAGGCCTTTCTCTGGGGCTGTGTTTGGCTCTGTGCTGAGCACAGCGTTGCTCACACGGAGATGGTTTTGTTCTTGCTGAGCTTGCACAGAGCCAAGGCCTTTCCTGCCCCTCGTCCGGCCACGCTGGGGAGGGGCTGGGGGTGAGGGGGAGCTTGGCAGGGGTCACAGCCAGGACAGGTGACCCCAACTGACCCCAGGGATATCCCAGACCACAGGACATCATGGCCAGTGTATAAAGTGGGGGGAACAAGGAGGAAGGGGGGGACATTTGGAGTGAGGGTTTTTGTCTTCCCAGGTAACACTCAGGCAGGATGGGGCCCTGTTTTGCTGGTGGGCAGGGTCAGCACCAAAGACACAGACCCTACTGAAGGGATTGTGCAATTTATAAAATGCAAATCTGCAAAGAATTACAAAAGCATAAGCTCAGCAAAGCACATAATCATTAGCAAAGAATCACAGCAGGAACAGCTCAGCAATGCCCCCAGTCATCAGTGCCAAAGATTGCCTGCAGTGATTAACCAAGATCCAGCCCCAGTGACCCTCAGACTTTACCATCACCCAGAGCCACCCATCAGCTGGGGGAAGCTGTCCCAGCCAAGGACTGGAGAGCCACTCCCGGACACTGGGAATTCCTGCAGCTGCCTCCAGCCACAGCTGAGGCTCCAACCCCGCTGGGAGAGGGCCCAGCTTTGACAGTGCTGGAGAAACAAACTGACAGCACTTCTAGTGCAGGAACATCTGCTTTCATCCTCCTCTTGGCTTCCTCCTAAGCCTGGCCAGGGCTCAAGGAGGAGCCAAGGGAGCTGACTTTGACCATACAGCCCCAAACAAGGCCAGATGTTGGATTTCACGGCCTTGTCCCAGCCGCCCGCAGTGCCCAGGCCGTGCTGGCTGTGCTCAGAGCAGGGCCCAAAGCTGCCCAGCATTGCTGCCTTTGGGAGCAGAGCAGGAGGGCAGGACATGTGCCCAGCCTGCAGCCAGCCATGGCACAGCCACCTCCTCAGCAGCTGCCCAGAGCCCAAAAGCAGTTTGGCAGCCACTGAAGAATTCCCTGCAGCCGCCCCAGCAAAGGGGGAACCTTTGGTGCCCGGCCAGGCCGTGCCATGCCCAGCTCTGGGAGCATCCCCCTGGCTCTGGACTCACCTGCACACTGGCCGTGGAGCGTGTCTTTGGAGAAGGTGCCAGAATCAAAGTCCATCATCTTCAGCTGCCACTGGCCAGCTCCAGGAAGAGGTTGTCGTCCTTGAGCTCGTCCTTGGTGGCTCCAGCAGCAGCAGCCCCACCTGGTACAGCTTCTCCAGGGGCTCCTTCTCCTTCCCTGGGGCCACACCAGGCTCTCAGGGTTCTGCCCAGGGCCCCAGCCATCAATGAACCAGACAAACAAAACCAGGGGGGATGGTGGCCACCAGTGCTTGCCAGAGCAGGCCTCCAGCTCAGCTGCAGCCCAAGAGCTGCGTGTTCCCTTCTGATGCTCCCTGCTCAGAGCTACAGACAGGACAAAATAGTCTGCTTTGCTTTGCCACTGATTGCCAAGAGCTGTGTGGGGCTGTTACCTGCCAGGCCCCTGGATCACACTGTGCCCGTGGGTCCCTGCCATCCTCTAGGGCACATGAACACCCTGCAGCCAAGGAGCACTGAAGAGCTCTTCCAAGGACGGCCTGTCCAAGGGCTGCATGGACAAGCACCTCTTAAGAACATCCTGGCACTCTGGGCACAGAAACCAGAAACCACCAGGCAGCTGCAGAAGGATCCCGCCCGCTTTGGCCCCCGTTCCCGTGCCCAGGCCATGCTGGCTGTGCCCAGAGCTGGGCCTAAACTTGCCCATGGATTCTGTGCTTTGGAGGGCAGCAGGAGAGCAGGACATGTGCCACCTGCTCAGAGCTGACAGAGCGGGATGCTCCTGAGCCCGCTGCTGGCTCCCAGCACTGCTATTCCCCCCGTGCCACAGAGATGAGGGATCCACACAAAAGCAACCAGACCAGGAGCCGACACTTTCATTGCCTGCCAGAAATGGGTCTCATTTTGCTCTGCATTCCTTTCCTAGCAGGTCTTATCTATTAAAAACAAGAGAAAAAAGAAAAGAACCAGAAAAAGTATGAGAGATAAAAACAAAACCCAAATGTGGAAAGAAAAGTCTTCTGCAACTTTGGATTCAGAGGGAATTGATATTTTTTAAAAGAGAACTCAGTTATTTATCTTTTTTTTGTTTCATTCAGTACTTGCATTGTTTTCCTTCCTTCCTTCCTTCCTTCCTTCCTTCCTTCCTTCCTTCCTTCCTTCCTTCCTTCCTTCCTTCCTTCCTTCCTTCCTTCCTTCCTTCCTTCCTTCCTTCCTTCCTTCCTTCCTTCCTTCCTTCCTTCCGTCCCTCACAAGCCACTTCTCACCCCATTGAAGGGGTGCAAAGCAGCAGGATCCCCTCCCAATTAGGGTCCTCTCACCCTCCCAAAATGTGGGGATTTCACCTCAGCCCCCCAAATTGCGGGGGGTTTATGGCACTTTCCCCAAATTCACTGCAACCTCCCAGAAGCCACTTAGAGGCCCTAAAATTGTCAAAAAGCAGCAGGTGCCTCCCCAAAAGCAGCTCCTGGTTTTCCTCCCTGGAGTGCCCCACTCCAAGTGTTCAAACCACCCCATCAATCCCAAACTTCATCCCACCCCCATGATGCAACCCCCATCCCATCCCATCCCATCCCATCCCATCCCATCCCATCCCATCCCATCCCATCCCATCCCATCCCATCCCATCCCTCCTGGACACCAATTCCCCTTCTGTGGCTCCTGACTCCCCACAGCCAGGCCTTGGGGCTGACGGATCGAGCCATTTGGGGCTGCCATCGACACATTGGGGCTGGGATTGAGTTTATTGGAGGCACCCGCTCAATCCCTCCATCCCAAATGGGAGCTTGGAACCTCTCCTCAGCCCTTGCTGTGCCCATGGGCTCACCTCAAGTCCCAAAATGAGAGCCAGGGCCCCACAGCCCATTCAGAACCTCTCAACATTGCCAGAAACAGCAGCATCCTTCCCAAAATGGGCTCCCCGGCTCCCTGACAATAGGTCCCCCTTCCAAGCACCAGAGCCCCCCTCTCAGAACCCCTCCCTAAGCATTGGGGGGCACCCCAAAAATGCCTCAGGAATGGGACATACCCTAAAATCCCTTCAGGAATGTGGGATACCCCAGAACCCACTCAGCAACGGGGTCCCCCCGGCCTCATCATGCGCAGCCTTCAGCTGGCTCAGCCAGAGCCCATCCCGCCCTCAGCAGCCCCAGCCCAGCCCAGCCCTCCTGGGCAGGAAGCCCCAATGGCCGAGCCGGCCTGGGACACTTGCAGGGATGCGGGGGCAGCCGCAGCTTCTCGGGCCAGCCTGTGCCAGGCCCTGAGCGCCCTGCCAGGGAACCATTGCTGCCCCACATCCCATCTCAGCCTGCCCTCGGGCAGCGGGAAGCCGTTCCCTGGGGCCCGGCCCCGCAGGCCCTTGGCAAGAGTCTCTCTCCCCCAGCAATTGCTGCTCCTCCCTGCTGCGGGGCCCGAGCTGCAAGTTGATTTTCTGCCGCTGGCCCCGGCCCAGCCCCGAGCCAGGGCCAGCACCTTGCCCTGGAGCTCTGCGGGCGCTGCGTTTGTGCGGCCGCAGCGCAGCGGCCGCAGCTCGGAGCTGCCCTTTGTGTCCCCGCCGGCAGCTGGCAGAACTGGCGGGGCCGGGCCAGGGCCGGGCCAGCCCCGGCCTTCCCGGCTCTGCGACACAGCGGCGGCAGCCCCAGCCTTCCAGCCCTGCACACGCTCCCACACAAGCGTCCAGAGCCGCGGCCACCCAACGCAACTGACCGGCCGCTGACCCCCCAGCCTGGCCTGATGGCCATTCCTCTGCCCACACCTCGGCCAAGCTCCCCTTGGCCACCTCCTGAGCCACAGTGCCACAGACAAGTGGCACATACAGCTACAGAGCTCTGCAGGGAAGAGCTGGCAGGGAACGTTCATTCAACAGAAAAACCACCAAGAAAAAGAGAACTCCCCCCAGCAGAGCTGTTCCCTCCTGCAGTAGTTACACCTGCACACGCACAGCACCTGAGACTGCAAGCAATGAGCATTCCCTGGGCACATGTGCAGCCCAAGCAGCTCGAGGACAGCCTTGCAGCAGGACTGCTCTCAGCTGAGCCAAAAAGGCCCCTCTGGCAGCTGCAGGGCCATTGCAAAGGGCAAGGGCCAGAGCCTCAGCCCACGGGGGAGGAAAGGGCTCTGAATTCCCCTGCCCTGGCACCTCAACCCTGTTCTCAGGCTGCTTCCCACACAGGATTCCTCTGGAGGACTGTGAAAAGCTGAGAAGCAGCTCTGGCTTCTCCACTTTCCATGTCCTAGAGCTGCCTGGCAGAAGAAATGGAGGGACAGCTCTGGTGGCACAATCCCTCCCGGCCCAGGGCACAGCGCTGGGAAGGTCTTTCCATGCTGAGGCTTTGCTGCGGCCAAGGAAAGCTCCTGGCTCAAGGTCACCTTTCCTGCTGGGCCAGACCCCCCGAGTGGCCCAGCAGCAGCAGAGAATTCCAGCACAGCCCCGGCACGGGCAGGGCGGCCCTGGGCGGGCTGCGGGAGCCGGCAGCGCCTGAGCTCAGAGCAGCTGAGCCCGGGGGCTCTTGGCCAAGGCTGAGGCCCAGCGAGCATTTCTCAGGTCACAGGGCGGCCTGGAAAGGTGCTGGGGGGGATAATTCACCCCTCAGTGCGGTCCCAGTGGCTCCCAGTATTTCCATGTCCCTGGTCCCAGTGCTGCTCCCAGCCCTGATCCGTGGGGATGGGAATGTCCCGCTCCCTTCCTGGGGCAGGCTCACACCTGAGCCAGGTGTGCAGGGCAGAACCTTGCCCTGAGCCCAAGCCCTGTCTCCCCTGCAGGATCTGCTTCCCATCGGCCTCTTCCTCCTGCGGCCCCACGCCCAGCTCGGTGCTGAACGAAGGGCGCTGGGCCGGGGTCATCCCCCGGCAGGGGCTGCGCACCCCCTCTGCCCCCTCCCCAAATTCCCTCCCGGGGCAGCAGGGGCTGGCTCAGGAGCCCTGGGGCTCCTGGGGCTTCGTGCTTTCCTTCCTAAGGAAAAGAACCGTCCTTCTCATCCAGGCTCCCATGGCCAAAACTGAAATTCTACCTCCCAAATTCTGTCTATCCAAGGATTGCTCCCAGACAAAAGCTGCCATGAGAGACAGGTCTGGCTGCCCTCACCCATGGTGGCCACCTCTCATCTTCTTCCTAAACTCTTGGACTTTGTGCTTTACTTTCATGTGGAATAAACCCATCCTTCTCAACAAGGTGCCCATGGCCAAAATTGGGATTCCACCTCCCAAATTCCCAATATCCAAGGGCTGCTCCCAGACAAACCTGCCAGGACAGACAGATGTGGCTGGCCTTGGCCTCTGGTGGCTGTGTCTCATCTGCCCCTGAAACCCTGGGGCTCGGTGCTGCCCTTCCTCTGGAGACCACTGTGACCCCGCGGGCCTCGTGGAACCCAGGGGCCGTTGTGACCCTGCAGGGCTGGTGGCACCAAGGGAACCATTGTGACCCTGTGGCGTTCCATGGAGCCAAGGGGCCACTGTGGCACTGCTGGGCCCCAAAGAACCGAGGGGCCTTTGTGACAGGGCAGCTGGGGAGGTCCAGAGTGGACACCAGGAGAAAGGAATTTCCCTCCCAGGCAGGGCTGGGGTGCAACACGTCCCCCAGAAGGAGCCTGGAGCAGCCCAAGGCTTTGTGTGCCCAGGTAGAGGCAGGCAGGACGCAGAGCTGCCGGCAAAGGAAGGGGCCAGCCAGGTGGGGCAGCCGGGGGGATGAGGACAGCCTGCAGGGACAGAGGCGCAGGGCAGGGACAGCGTGGCACAGCCTGGGCTGCAGAGGGCAGAGGGATGGGCAGCAGCTGCAAGGCCCTGACAGAGCCAACTTGTGCAGCCCTTTGGCCACGGCTGCTGGCCCTGGCCCTGAGGCCAGCAGGAGACAAGTGACCCTTGCAGCCCTGGGGCCTCAGTGCCTCCTTGTCCCTGCCCAGCAGCCTGGCAGGGGCCGCCCCATGGTGCTGCCCTGGGCACTGCCCATCCCCACTTCCCAGTGCCCCGGCAAGAGCCCTGAGCACTGAGGGAGGGACAGGATCTGCCTTGCCAGGGGCTGGGGCTCAGGCCTTGGCCCTTTGCACTCAGGGAACACAGCCAGGTTTGCTCAGCACCAGAGACACCTTTCCCTTGCTTGTCCCCACCTGCCATCGCTGCCTCCAGAGTTCTGCTCTCACTGGAACCTGGGGACACTTTCACGTGAGTCGTGTCCTGATGGGACCCATTAAAAGTTCAAGAAACTTTGGACTTTGAATCTTTGAGTTCTTGAGAAGTTTTTTGAAGACGCTCTGAGGGACTGAGTCTGATGTGAACAACACCAAAGGCCTGAGAGGGTCATTAAAGTCCTTGTGCTGCTGCTGTGCTGCTGAGCTGGGCCGGGCTCCTGGCACAGAGGGAACTCTCAAGCTCCTGGCAACCAGCGAGAGCTTCAAAGAGGCAGCTCTGCTGAGGAGCAGCTCCTCTGCCTGCCCAGCAGGGCTGAGGGCACTGCCTGCAGGTACCTGGGAGGAGTGAGCAGAGAGCTAGCTAAAGCAGCTGGAAGGACAGCTCTGAACTCATTCGTGGAGAAACCTTCACAGCGTGGGACACAGTGAGTCTCTGGCTGCAGGGATCCTCTAGAGCTGGCCCATGACACGGCTGCCATGGCTGTGAGGATGGCTCTGCTGCCGTTCCTGCCTTGGGGGAGGATGTGCTGCAGAGCGGGGCTGCCCTGGGCACTGTCAGAGGGACAGGGCAGGACGGCTCCTGCTGCCAGGGCCGGCTGCAGGCTCTGAAGGTGGGCAGGAGCCAGGGGTGCCCAGGGCTGTCCTGCAGAGCAGCTCCTGCAGCCCTGAGGGCTCTTTGCCAGGCCAGGGCATCTGCCACCTGCCAGGGGCAGCTCTCAGCCTGCCTGGGAGCTCCCCATGGGCTGTGGGGAGGAGTTGGAGGTGGAAGGAGCGGCCCCCCTCAGGGCAGACTCCTCCTGCTGGGGAGGTGGTGCTGCATGGCCAGAGCTGCTCTCAGCTTTCTCCTCAAGGGAAGGGAAAGGGGCTCTCAGGTTTGTCTGTGTCACTGAGACTCCTGCACTGCTGCCCTGGGGATCAGCAGCTCTGCCTCAGATCTCCCTCAGGAAGTGCCTCCTCACACTCCTCTGCCTGCAGACAGCACCAGCAGCACCTTGGCTTGCAGCATCTCCCTTTGTCTGAGCTGCCCTTCAGGCCCTGCTGCCAGGGAGATGCCCCTGGGCAGTGCCCTGTGCTGGGAGGGCTCTGCAGGGCAGAACTGAGCCCCCAGGGCTGGGCTGGGCTCTGGCAGCACTGGCAGGGACAAGCCTTGGACCCAGAGAAACAGCTGCCAGGAGGCACAACTGCAGGCAGCAGAGAGCCAGAGCAACCACAGCTGCACAGGGAAAGGAAGAAGGGTTTAGAGCAATGGTTTTGAAATTGGGGCCTTCAAAAAGTCACTTTATTTTTCAAGCCCATTTTAAGTACAATCACCAGGAAATAGAGGGAGGTGAAATGAGCAAAGGGCACCTGTGTGGGGACCAGCAGGTCCGACTGCACTGGGGCACAGGGAGCCCTGTTTTCCCTCTGGGCCCCCAGTGTTCAGGCTGAGAGCAACGCTGAGGATGAGGCAGCAGCACAAACCTGAGCTCAGAAATCAAAAAGCTTAGCCAAGTTCTGTCACAGGAGGAGAAGTTGTTTTGAGGGGATTCCTAAGAAAATAGCATAGGATTGACTCAGGGGAATCTGTCCCAGCTTGTCAATGCCTTCTTCCAACAGTCCAGAGTGCAGAAATGTCCAACAGCAGCTCCATCAGGCACTTCCTCCTGCTGGCATTGGCAGACACGCGGCAGCTGCAGCTCCTGCACTTCTGCCTCTTCCTGGGCATCTCCCTGGCTGCCCTCCTGGCCAACGGCCTCATCATCAGTGCCGGAGCCTGCGGCCAGCACCTGCCCAGCCCCGTGTTCTTCTTCCTGCTCAGCCTGGCCCTCAGCGACCTGGGCTCCATCTGCACCACTGTCCCCAAGGCCATGCACAATTCCCTCTGGGCACCAGGCACCTCTCCTACTCAGCATGTGCTGCTCAGGTGTTTTTCTTTCTGTTCTTCATCTCAGCAGAGTATTCCCTCCTCCTCATCATGTGCTACGACCGCTACGTGTCCATCTGCAAAGCCCTGCACTACGGGGCCCTCCTGGGCAGCAGAGCTTGTGCCCACATGGCAGCAGCTGCCTGGGCCAGTGCCTTTCTCTACACTCTCATGCACATGGCCAATACATTTCCCCTGCCCCTGTGCCAGGGCAATGGCCTGGGCCACTTCTTCTGGGAAATCCCACACATCCTCAAGCTCTCCTGCTCCAAATCCTACCTCAGGGAACTTGGGCTCATCGCTGTCAGTGTCTGTTTGGTATTTGGCTGTTTTGTGTTCATTGTTTTCTCCTATGTGCAGATCTTCAGGGCCGTGCTGAAGATCCCCTCTGAGCAGGGCCGGCACAAAGCCTTTTCCACGTGCCTCCCTCACCTGGCCATGCTCTCTCTGTTCCTCAGCACTGTTATATTTTCCTACCTGAAGCCCCCCTCCATCTCCTCCCCATCCCTGGATGTGGCAGTGTCAGTTCTGTACTCGGTGCTGCCTCCAGCCCTGAACCCCCTCATCTACAGCCTGAGGAAGCAGGAGCTCAGGGATGCCCTGAGAAAAAGGATCACGGCCGGTTTTCAGCAGCAATAAACTCTCATTCTCCTGCAGAGCTGCTCTGATGTGACTCATTAATGCCCACTCTGTGTCCTGTGTTTGTTGCTGCTGACACAGGTGTTACGCTGCTGTGAATTTGTTCACACAAAAATCTTTGTCTGTTCCATTTTTAATTTGGTATTTGCCTTTCCAGTGTGACCCAGAGACTGTAGAAACGGGGAGCTGCACTACAGTATGTGTGTGCTGGAACAAAAGAAAGAAGCCTGTGTTGTCTTGTTTCCCTGACATCTTTCCTCCCTGACTTCTCTGGAGCTGCAGGGTCGGTGCCTCTGGGCAGAGCTGGGGGAGAAAAGAGTCCCAGCAGGAGAGCACTGCCAGGGAGCCCCAGGACTTCTCCTCCGTAACTCCTCTTCCTTCCCTTCCACACTCCCCTGCAGAGCCCCTGTGTTGGTTTCAGGCCTCAGGGCTCTGTCAGCTGGGTCCCAGTCCTGCTGTGTGACTGCCCAGGGACTGCAGGCAGGGACAGGCCGTGGGCACTGCTGGGACAGAGCTGGGCTCTGCAGCAGCATTTCCATCATGCGAGGGCATCTCCCCAGTGCAGGGCCTGAAAGCTTCAATCTCCTTCCCAATTTTGTCTCCAGGATGTGCCCAACGCAGCACCCTGGAGAGGAAACCAGCCCTGAGCAGCAAAGGGTGGCAGTGCTCAGGGTGGGGGCACCCAGCAGTGCCCTGGCAAAGCCAGCGCCGCTGCCAGCAGGGGCCTCTCTGCCCAGCTCACAGAGGTTGTTCTTCCCTCCATGGAGGGACATCCAGGGACCGGGTCAGGGCTCCGTGTTTGCAGTGCACAGACAAGACACAGCCCTGAACACCCTGTGTGTGAGGGGGGACATAAACCCAGCGAGCACAAACACCTTCAGCTGTTCCTGGAGTTCCCAGAGAGTGCCGTCCCCTGGGAACCCCCTGGATGCGGGGCTGGGATGAGCTCCTGTGCACAGAGCTCCCCGTGCCCATCCCTGCGGCCGTGGGGCACCTCGGGCAGGGGCAGGGCAGGGTGACACCCGCAGGGCTGAGCTCCCTGCCAGGCTCTGGCAGCGGCAGCAGAGCCCAGGGAGCCCCTGCCCGTGCTGCAATGAACTGTCTGTGAGCGTGCCAGGGAAGGACTCGTGTCCCTGAGCAGCCCTGGGGCTGTGAGCAGGGCATGAGCCCAGCTCAGGGGTGGGCACCCGACAGAGCCCTGACGCTTCTGGGTGTGCCCATAAGAGAAGGCTTGGGCAAGGTGACCGTGGTAAAACCTCTCTGTCCATCAAGTGACAACCAAGTGTCTCTGGCACTGTCCCTCCCCAGCCAGGCACCGGGAGAAAATAAGCTGAGAAAACTGTGAGTCACCATGAAGAGAGATTAATGGTTAGGGAAAGGAAGTAAAGAGCAAAGGCCAAATGCAGAAGCAAAGAAACCACAGGGAGGCAAGAATTCAGTGCATGGAGTGGCTGCCTTGGAAGACAAATGGATCAATATAGAAAATCCAGACACCCTCTCGCCCCCTTCCTTTCCCCCAGTCCATTGCTGACCCTGACGTCCCATGGAATGGGAGATCCCTTGGGTCAGTCCAGCCCAGCTGTCCCCTCCCTGTGCCCTTGGGAACACTTGCCCACCCCCAGCCCATGGTTTGGGGGGGCTGCAGAGACGCCTCATGCGGGGCCAGCCCTGCTCAGGGACAGCCAAAGCCTTGGGCTGGGACCAAGCCCGCTGCAGCCACAAGTGGCAAGCACAGCAGCCCAGGGGCTGCTCTGGACAAAGGCAACTCCAGCCCAGCCACAGCCTGGCCAAGGGGGCTCAGGGGGCTCTTCCCACCTCTGTCATTCCATGAATCTTCTCCCTGCAGAGCTCTGTGGAGACACAAGTGACAGAGAGGCAGAAGCAGAGCTATAAAATGCACCAATACAAACACAGCAGCTCCTGTGAGGAATGAACCCTCCCAGGGCAGCGCTGGGGCAGGAGAAGCACCCAGAGGGAGGATGAGCTCAGGGCATGTGTGTGTGTCCAAGGCACAGAGGGTGAGGCTGGGCAGAGGTCAGGGCAGGGCTGGCAATGGCAGCGCAGAGCTGAGGGCAGCGAGATTGTCCATTGGGACACGACGCAGCCTCATGGAACTCAGCAGGCCCCTGTGCCAACATGGAATCTCATGGAAACACGGCTCCACTGACAAGGCGGGGCCTCAGAGGACGCAGGTGCCACTGGGCCATTGCCAGCTCCTGTGGAATCCAGCGTCCATAGTGACAGCTGACAGCGCAGCCTCAGGGCTACATGGGGACCATTGTGACAATCTCATGGAACCAAGGGTCACTTGTGACAGAGAGGGGCCACATGGAACACAAGGGCCACTGTCGTGGTTTGACACTGTCTCAAATATCAGGTAGCCATGAAAATCATCACGAAGGGCTCATGAGTTGAGATAAGGATTGGGAGAAAAACATTCTAAGTTCAAAACAGGCTCAAACTTAAAGGCATAAAGTAAATTTATTATTAACGGAGTAGGATAATGAGGAAGAAAATAAGCCTTTCAAACACCTTTTTTCCTCTCCATCCCCTCCCTCTTTCCCTCCGACAGCGCAGGGAGACAGGGCCTGGGAGTGTTCAAGCCAGTTCATCACTCGAGATCTTTCTTCAGTTCCCTCAGGGAGGGGAGTCTCTTTCTTCTGCTCTGCCATGGGCTCCTTCCCACAGGAGACAGTTCTCTGTGCACTTCTCCAGCGCGTTTCTAATTTCACGAGTATCAATCCCTCCCAGCCTGCTGTAACGTGAGTCCCTCCCACGGGCAAAACGGTCTTCCCAAAACTGCAGGTGTGGTCATTAGTCCATGGGGTGTAGTCTTTTAAGGATCAGCTGCTTCAGTTCGGAAGCAAGAGCCCTCTTTCTCTATCTCTGGAAGCAGGAGCCCTCTCTCCCTGTTCAGGTCTCCCCCTGGATTACAGCTTTTGTAGCACCCAGCCGCTCCGCTGTGAGCACCTTTTCCCACGGGCTGGGAGTGGATCTCTGCATCCCCCCGTGGACTTCATGGATCCCAGGGAGACAGTTTGTTTTATCCCAGTCCTCAGCACGGCTTGCAGAGAAAATCTCGACTCCGACGCTGGGAGCATCTCCTGCCCCTCTTTCTTTCCACTGACCTTGGTGCCGTCAAGTTGTCTTTCTCTACATGTCCTCACTCCCTCCTCTTTCTACAACTAGGAGGAAAAAACTGCTGCTTGTAAATGATGTGTAAACATGTTAAGAATAACCTTTCTATGCAGATATTAACTAGTTAACATTATAACTGGGGTCAAAGTAACAAGATGCTAATATAGCTTGAGTTATAATGAAAAGCGGACAGAACTCCACTACTAAATAAGTAGTAAAGTAGGTGGGTATGCTTTATTCCAGCGCTGGGACGCACGGGGGATCGCTCCTCCAAAATCACGCGTGCCGACAGCTGCATTCAGCTCGGTATTTACTGGGTTACAAGTTCCATATTCATTAAGTTTCCTAACAAACTTATACATATTCATCACCTAGCCCCGCCCAGCCTCGCTTGGTTTTATTGTGAACTCAAAAGTCATTTACATCCGCGTAGCGCTTGTGCAGTGTTGTTTGGTGGTTGTGGTAGGGGTCTTCCGAGGGTCTTTTGATGAAGTCAGGGGGAGTCTTCCTCGTCTGAACTTTTCACCTTTCTCTCCTGCGCATGCTCTTTTATACCTTTGGCCTGGGTTTAAGCTTTGGCACTGGTTTGAGCTAGTTTTGGGATGAGGCAGGATGTCTGTCTGAGACTCCCGCTGGTCTTATCAGCGGTCTCCTATCTTTTCTTCCTGCTCTGCTATGCTGACCAAGCTAGATGCATTGCTCCTGACAAACGAATTCTTCTGCTCCCCATCCCCCTGATTCACTGGTCCCAGTGTATCCTGGTGTCCCATTCTCTCCCAGTTCATCCCATTCTGTCCCAGTCCTTTCCGGTCCCTTCCCGACAGCCACCGCCGTTTCCTGTATCTGTGTTCCCCTCCCCCCCCAAGGCTGCCCCCCCACCCCCCAAGATGCTGACGGGGATCGGGGGCTTCGTGTTGGCCTTCGTCTTCCTGGCGCTGGGGCTCGGCTTCTACCTGCACAAGCAGGTGATGGGAGGGGCCCGGGGGTCGCGTCCCCCCTCTCCTGGAGCTCTGTGCTCCCCCGGGGCCCCCCAGCCCGGTGTCACCCCCTTTGCTCTGCCCACAGAGCTCCTGAGCCACCGGTGGCCGCAGCCCCTCCCCGTGGCCTCGGGCCCGGCCAGGACCCCCCGCTCCATCCCCGCGCTGATTTTGGGGGTCGTGTGTCCCCCCCAGCCCCGCTGTCACTCTGCCCCTGCCCGGCTGCTCCCAGTGTTTCCAGGAAGGCTTCCCAGTTCGCCCCGGTCCCGTTTATTGGGAAACAGTGGGAAGGGACTTTGGGGGATCCCGCGGGGGGACCGAGAGTGGAGGGGGCAGAACCGGCCCCAGGATGGATCGAGAATGGGGACCCCCGTGTGTCACCCCTGTGTCACCCCCCCCCCGGGGGGCCCTTGGGAGGCACCTGAACCCCAAATCGGCACCCAGCGAACCCCAAAGGCGCAGAGACCCCCCCCTAAGCCGCCCCACAGCCCCCAACGACCAACCAAAATCCCCCGCGAGTATCAGATAATCAGAGAAGGCGTTGAACAACCTTCAGCCAATCAGAGCGCGCGGCGCTGGTGACTCACCAGTTGCCAGGCAGATCCGCAGCGCTCAGCGCTCCCCACCCGGACCCCGCCTGCGCCCCCCCTCGCTCCCAGCGCCCCCCGCCAGGGGAATTTGAGGAGGGGGCGCGTGGGGGGCGCCCAGGCCGGGCCCAGAGCCCAGCCCTGCCCCAGCCCGACCTCTCCCGGCTCCATCCCGGCTCCATCCCGGCTCCTCCCGCGGGATGCGACCGCGCTGGGAAAACGGGGGGCCAAGGGTGGGCGCTGGGCCCGGGGGGAGCAGGAGAAAGGATGGGAGAGGAGGAGAAGGAGAAGGAGAAGGAGAAGGAGGCACCTTTTAATGATATTTTATTGAGTCTCATTTTTTAGAGACCGGGATCAATACTCCCCAGCCGTCAAGGCGAGTCCCTCAGGGCTGCGGGGCCCTGCTGCCGGCTCACCCCGTGCCAGCCCAGCGCCAGCGCTCAGCGGGGCTTTGGCTTCCCGTGCCCTTTCCCGTGTCCCCAGCCCAGCGTCACCACCCCCGTGTCCCTAGGTCGTGCCCCACCCCTGCCCCCCTCCCCCTTTGTCGAGACACGGAGGATGAGAATTTCCCCATCATCCACCCCAAGAGTTCCCCCGAGCCCATTTCCTCTCGTGCTTTCCCTTGGCAGCAGAGCCCCACCCCTCCTGGCTGCCCCCTCCTGTCAGGGACTTGGAGAGAGCCAGGTCCCCCCTGAGCCTCCTTTCCTCCAGGCTCAGCCCCCTCAGATCCCTCAGCTGCCCCTCAGAAGTCCTCCAGAGCCTTCCCCAGCTCCATTCCCATCTCTGGACGTGCTCCAGCCCCTCCATGTCTTTCTTGCACTTTGAAGCCCAATCGCTGCCCTGTCGCTGCAGGTGCCAAAACCCCAGGGAGACTCCTTGGAAATGGGGGTAGAGAGGAGCCCTTCAAAGGGAAACGTGTGCAAAACTGCTCCCAATGGCCGAGCGGGTTTGGTGTGGCTGCGGGAGGAAGAGATGCTCCGGGACTCCGCCTCGGCCCCGGAGCGGAGCGGCCCGTGCTGCCCCGGGGCGCGCGGGGCTCGGCCGTGGGGCGCGCGGGGGAGAACGGACACACGGGCACCGGACACACGGACACGCGGACAAACGCTCCCAGCGCTTCAGCGGCAGCAGCGGCAGCAGCGGCAGCAGCAGCAGCAGCGGCAGCAGCGGCAGCAGCACAAAAGCAGCGAGTCCACGAACCCTCTGCGTCCCTTCTCCTGCTCCTCCTCTCCCTCTCCCAGTGTCTCGCACCCTCTCCCGCTCTCCCTTTCGTTCCCCAACCCCCCCTCCCGCGGCCTCCCTCTCCCCAGGCCCGGCCGGGCCATGCCCCCGGCCCGCCCCCGGCCCCGGGCGGGGCTGCCCCCTCCCCGCCCCCGGGCGTCCCGCCGCGGTCCCGCCTCCGCCCGGCTCTCGCCGTCCTGGCTGTGGCGCTGCTGGGCGGGCATCAGTGCCTGGCTCCTGGGCAGCATCGCCAGCCCCTGGCTCCGGCTGGCCCGACCCCTACCCCGGCCCCGGCCCCGGCCCCGGTCCCGGCCTCGGCTCCTCCCGGGGCCCGCCGGGGACACAGGCGGCGCGGCCGCTCCCGCCGCCTCCGCAGCGTCTTCCCCGCTCCGAGCTCCGCCGCTCTTGAGCGCGGCCGCCGGCCCCGAGCCGCCGGTGGCCCCTCCAAAAGAGCCCCCATGTGGGGATGGCCGGCCCGGGGCGGTTGAGCGGCGCTCGGGGGCCGTTCCTGGCCCCGGGCCGAGCGCTGACGGCCGCGTCTCGCGGGCACGGAAGGCGCAGCAGGGCCTGAAGGAGCGCTACCGGCTGGGTTCGCTGCTGGGGCGCGGCGGCTTCGGCAGCGTCTTCGCGGCCACGCGGCTCTCGGACGGCGCCCCGGTGAGTGGCGGGGCCGGCGGCGGGCGCAGGAGGCGGGGGGCAAAGGAGGAGGAGAAGGAGCATGGGGCTGGGCACGGCGGGCGGCGAGCTCAGCCCGCTGCTCCCCTTGCCTTGCAGGTGGCCATCAAACGGGTGCCGCGGAACCGCATCGGCCATTGGGGCGAGCTGGTGAGTGAGCGAGGGGCAGCGGGAGAAGCCGGGGCGCGACGGGCGGGGATGAGCCGAGGCCCGGCAGGGTGGAAGCCGCCAGAACACTTCGAGGGAGAGCGGCCGTGGGGCCAGCGGAGCGCGCAGAGCGTCCCCGGCTGGCTGAGGGCTTCCCGAGCCCCGGCACGGCATCAGCTCCGCTGACAGCACCGTGCTCCTCCCACAGCCCGACGGCACCCGAGCACCACTGGAGATCGTGCTGCTGGACAAGGTGTCCGCTGGCTTCCCTGGCATCGTCCAGCTCCACGAGTGGCTGGAGCTCCCCAACAACGTGGTGATGGTGCTGGAGCGCCCGGAGCGGTCTCAGGACCTCCTTCACTTCATTTGGGCACGGGGCTTCCTGTGCGAGGAGGTGGCGCGGCACCTGTTCCGCCAGGTGCTGGAGGCCGTGCGGCACTGCACCAGCTGCGGGGTCCTGCACCGGGACATCAAACCGGAGAACATCCTGGTTGACCTGGCAACCGGGCAGGCCAAACTCATCGACTTTGGCTGTGGCACCTACCTGCAAGCCGCAGCCTACACCAGCTTTGCAGGTGAGCCCACGCAGGGGGAGGCTCCTGGTAGCGGCATCTCACAGCCCAACATCTCACGGCCCAACATCTCACAGCCCAAAGCCAGCTGTGGCAGGGGGGATTCTCCCTTTTGCTGCCAGTCATGGCAGCCGGAGTCTTCAGCTGAGCTGCTTTTGAGCGGCGCTGGCTGAAGGGCTATTTTCCAGCCTTGCTGGCAGCCTTTCGCCAGCCACTCTGCCCAGGACTGGCGCTGGGGCTGGGGCAGCCAGCGTCACAGAAACACCCGTGGGTGGGAGTAGCAGAGAGGGGGGCCCAGAACCTGTGCTCCAGCCCGTTTGGTGTGCAGGCGAGACAGGGCTCGGACTGCTCTGCTGCCCGTGCTTGCCTTGGCTTAAGAATGGTTTCTGGGGCAGTGCAGGCAGGGAGGATGAAAGCGTGGTTTTTCCCCAGCACAAAGTGGGTTTTTCCTTTGCATGGAATGCTCGGGCCTTGCCAGGGCTTCCGCTGCCCTCTTGCGACACCAGCGGCTTCTTTTCCAACCCCCAGTTTGTACGCAAGTCCCAGGTGCTGGCAAGAGGGCAGCGGGTCACGCCGCGTGCCGCTGCTGCGGCCCCCGCATGCCCAGGGATGCTGGGGCGAGGCTCTGGGAGCAGGCAGCGTCCCCCTGAAGAACTCCACCTCTATTCCATAGGAACACCGTCCTACAGCCCCCCGGAATGGACCCTGTTAGGCTGGTACCACGGCGAGGCAGCGACCGTCTGGTCCCTGGGCATCGTGCTGCACCAGATGGTCTGCGGGGAGCACCCTTTCAGGAGGGGCTGGCACAGCACCTGGGGCCGGCTCTCGCTCCCACGACGGCTCTCTCCAGGTGGATCCTCGTCTCTGCAGCACGGGGGGAATAGCAGTGCTGGGAGACAGCAGCGGGCTCAGGAGCATCCCGCACTGGCAGCTGCTGAGCAGGTGGCAATGTCCTGCTCTCCTGCTCTCCTCCAAAGGAAAGAATTGATGGCAAAGTTTAGGCACAGCCCTGAGCACACGCAGCACGGCCTGGCCATGGCAAGAGTGGGGCAAAGCGGACAGGAGCCTTCTGCAACTGACTGGCGCTTTCTGCTTTCTCTCCGCAGAGTGCCAGGATCTCATCCGACGGTGTTTAACCGTGCTCTCCTCGGAAAGGCCCTCATTAGAAGACCTGTCCTGTGATCCTTGGATGCAGGATATTCACATGCCATAGGAGAAGGGAGAGAGCCACGTGCACGCTTTGACCCAGGGAGCCGGTAAGTTCCAGCTGCACACGCGCCTTGGCAGGAAGCAGCAAAGAAAGGCAGAGATTTTGTCCTGCCTGAATCGCTGCGCAGGGCTCCTCAGCTGGGCACGCGCAGCCCTGCTGCTGGAGCTGAGCTGCTCTTCCCAGCACTGGTGGCCCCCATGCCAGCTGCTTTTGCTTGTTCTGCTTCAGCGACAGCCGGGGCCCTGGGCAGAGCACTGACAGCCTGCTCCAGCCCCAGGGAAGAAGGAGCCCCTGGAGAAGCTGTGGCAGGTGCGGCTGCTGCTGCTGGAGACATGGAGGGTGACATCAAGGATGACAAGCTCTTCCTCCACCTGGCAAGCTGAAGATGATGGACTTCAATTGTGGCACCTTCTCCAAAGCCAGGCTCCACAGCGAATTTGCAGATGAGTCCACATGCAGGGGGATGCTCCCAGATTTGTGCATTGCACAGCCTGGCCGGGAAGCAAAGGTTTCCCCCTTTGCTGGGGCGGATGCAACCAATTCTTCAGTCGGCTGCCAAGCTGCTTTTTGGCAGGGCTGGGGGGATGGGCTGGGCTGGTTTTGAACTGGGAGTCTGCTCCTGGCCCTGCCAACAGCCCCCAGCACCCACCGTGGCCCGCGCTGGGGCTGGGGCTGGGGCAGCCAGCCCGACACAAACAAAGCCCCATGGTGGGAGCAGAGGTTGGACACCAGAAGCTGTGCATGGGCTGCTTTGCTCTGCAGGCAAGGAAGGGCTTGGGCTGCTCCAGTGCCCTTGTTTGCTTTGGGCTCAGCATGACTTTTGGGGGCAGTGCAGGGGGAAGGCAGAAAGCGTGGGCTGCCCTGGCCCGTGGGTGGGGTTTTCCCTCGCATGGCAGGCTTGGACCTTCCTCAAGGCCCAGCAGGGAGAAGATTTTTTACCTTTTTCCTTGTTTTCCCTTTTTGTCTGTAATCTCTTTTCATTGATTTATGGTTTGTTTTTCCAAAGGAAGCATTCTAGGTGCTGTCTGGTCCGGATGGCAAAGTGCTTGGGAGCAGCTGTGGCATGGATGGGACATGCCCTTGGAGAAGGGCTGAGGACACCGTTTGGGAGCAGCTTTTCTTCTGGCGGCGGGAGGCGTGAGGTGGGTGCCCGTCCTCTTGGCACGGCTGGGATAAGGGCTTTTGGGAGATGGCAGCGAGCGCAGCGGCATCCTGCTCTGGGCAGCTGCTGAGGAGGTGGCTGTGCCACGGCCGGCTGCAGGCTGGGCACGTGTCCTGCCCTCCTGCTCTCCTGCCAGAGGCAGCAATGCTGGGCAGCTTTGGGCAGCGCCCTGAGCGCGGCCAGCACGGCCTGGGCACCGCGGGCGGCTGGGACAAGGGGGACGGGAGCCTTCAGCTGACGGGTGCTTTCTGCTTTCTCTCCTTGCAGCCGGGCTCTGTGGATGCTGAGGCTGCTCTGGGCTCCACCAAGGCTCTGCTGCGGCTCAGCCCCGGGGCCACGAGAAGCCAAAGAAGAAACGCCGTGACCTGCAGCAGAGACGTGCTTGAGTAGCTCGGCAGTGCAGCTCAAGTTTGCAGAGTGTGCACCTCCGGGGGAAAATATGACACCCCCCCAATAACAAACTTGTTCAGTAACTTCTGAAATGAAATCAGTCTGGGATGACCCCCAATGCCATTTTTCAGCTTGCTCAAGCTGAAGCCCAGCCCTTCTCTGAACAGTTCTCTCCCCCACCTGCCTTTTGCTCCACAAGTGCTCCCTCTTTCCCCCAGTGAGTTCCCAGCTCACCGCAGTCCCCATTGCACTGTAGCCTTCCTTGATGGCCCTGGCCATGAGGAAGAATGAGCCCCAGGTTTAGGGACTCGTGTTGTCACTGGCTGAAGAACAGCAATGTCTCAAAGGTCTGGTGAGATTTGGGGGTCATTCAGAGCTGCTCTCCAGGCCTCAGCTCTGCTCACTGCTGGCTTCCCACTTCCTTTTCCTCATTCTTCACAAAGCAGGATGAGCTCTGTGAATGCCCTTGACCCTCGCCACCCTTCCCAGCCCAGCCACCCAGCCCAGTTAGGCTTAAGCTGGAGCTTCTCTGTCTCCTCTGGCACCCCAGTGCAGTCCCCTCTGTGGGGAGCAGCAGCCCCAGAGCACAGCACACAACAGTGCAGGCCACAGCCGGAGCAGCTCCCTGCAGCCATGGCTTGGCTCTTTGTGGCAACCAAATGCTCCCTGTTTGCAGCTGTCCCTGGAGGATGGCCCCAGGGCAGAGCCCAGCCGGGCTCCCAGTGCATCCCCTGGAGCCTGGGGCAGACAGCGCTCGCAGAGCTGAGGTTCATGGTGAGCACCCAGAGCTGTGGCTCGCAGTCGGTGTTTGCAAGCGTTGTGATCTCATCTCCTGCAACCTGTGGGGAAAACGAGCTGTGCGGCCAGGCCAGCACCGCCCCTCTTGGCAGGGACGAGGCTGAAGGCCTTTCCTGTTGCCGAGGAGGCGGCATTAAGCCTTAGCGGGGCCTGGCACCTGTGGAGCCGGATCTCGCCCGCTGTCCGGGACTCGCTGCCCACCAACCGCCCCCACCCGCCGCGCTCCCTTCTGCAGGGACAGAAGGCTCTGGCTGTACCAGGCTTTCCATCACGTCTGTGTACCCATAGCTGTGGAACGCACATGGAGAGGGAAAGTGTCAGTCACGGTGCTTGCACACTCCTTCCTTTCCATACAGGACACATTCCTGCGCACCCCCTGTCAGGGTCTATTCAAAGGAGAGGCATGGATAGAGATTTCCCACAGAGCTCTGACTCTGGCGGAACTCACCTTGTCAGCCAGCAGCCAGGGCATTTTTTTCCCAGCTCTGTGTCAGTCGGTGCCCAAGAGCTGAAGGGAGCAGCATTTAGAAGCAGTTTCCAGATTTCTAGGCAGGCAGTGGAGCTGACAAGCATCCGTGCAACTCGCCGTGTTCATCAGGAGGGGCTGCTGCTTCTTTGGGAATACGGCACAATAGAGACACGAGACTTGGAAAAATCCCAGCTCTCTGTGGATTTGCGCAGGAGGAGGAGCAGCAGAAACACTTTGTGTCTGCTTGTGGGGACACAAGGTCCAAGGAGCGGGGCTGGCAGAGGGTGACCTGGGCCGCTGGCAGCTCAAGTCCCGTGTGTTGGGTCTGCCTGAGGGAAAGTTCATGGGCCTTCCAGGGCTGTGCTTTGCATTGGTAGCTGGACGGGTGCTGATAATAGAGCGGTGTTCTGGCTACTGCCCAGCAGCGCTGTCCCTCTGCCATTCCTTCCCCCATCAGAGGGGATGGGAGTGGGCAGGATCCTGGCAGGGGACACAGCCAGACCAGCGGACCCAAATCAGCCAAGGGGATGTTCCAACCATATGACTCCAGCTCAGATGTATAAAGCAAAGGGAGAGAGGAGGAAGGGCACCTTTTCCCCCAGAAGCTGAAGTTTCCCTGAGGGTTCCAGTTCCAAACTGTTGACCCTTTTTGGAGGCATAAGATTGTCACCTCATAGTCTTCCAGTCACCCTCGAGTTGTAGAATTTTAGAGCAGTCAAATCAATCAAGTTCACATTTTCTAGATATTGCTGTGTCATTTTCTTGATATCCACGTGAGAGGGGACACAGTGATGGATGGGTTTGCATGGGAGCTCCAGAGCCCCGGAATGGAGAGCCTGAGTGTCCCAGCAGGATTTGCAGGAGTGTGGGGCAGCTGGAAAGAAGATCGTGGGCAATATTCTCCTGCCTCCATCTTCCAAGGCAACTTTGATTCAGTCCCTGTCTGCACCATGCCATGGGGCCTCCAGAGGCCCAGGGAGGTGTCTGGGTGGCCCCAGAAGGCACTTGCAGAACCCTGGGGCACCAGGGAAGGGGTAGGAGCATCCCTGTGGTGCTGGGAGAGACACGCAGAGGGGGCCACCCCTGGTGCCCAGGCAAGAGCTGCATTCAGGCAGCCAAATTCATGCAGGGTCTGCCCGGGCGCTGCCAAGGACCTGTCCAGTGAGCTCCTGTCCTCTTTCACCTCTTTGTATTTTCTCTGTATTTCTTTGTATTTATCCTTATTATTATCTTTGTATTTGTTGACCCTCAAAATGCCATTAGAAATCATTTTCCCTCAAAATAAATACTGACTTATTTTAGTGTGCTGCTTTGGACAAATTTGCAGGAAAATATCCTCTGACAGAAGGCAGGTTACAACCAGCCCTCTCCCACCAGGTCTGGGAAAAAAATATTTTCCTCTGAGGAAAGTGAAAGAGAACCTATTTATTTAACAAACACACAGGAAAAGGATAATAATGCTGAATACTAAAACCTCTCGCTGTGGAGAGAAACCTGGGAAGATTTCAGAGTCCTTCTGTAGGTGTGCTCTCTCTCCTCCTCCTTGGAGCTGGGTTGGTGTCCTCCAGGGCCTCGGTGGAAAATTCTCCCGATGTGTTCTGATGTTGAAACAGTCCAGAAGTGAAGAAGGGAAAAAGCCCAAGTCCCAGGAAAACAAACTTCAACTCTCCATCTCCCTCTGGAGAAAAGGAGCCGAAAGCGGACTGGAAAGCAAGCAGGGCGCTCCCTCCGCTCTTCTCGCTGCTGCAGCAGAACACAGAGGCGTGTGTGTCTGTGTCCTTGAACAACTGCTTTGAAAAGTTTGCTCGGTTTTTTCTCTCTCCCCCGTCGGGCTCAGTTTAAAGGCACAGAAAGGCACAGGATTGATTTCTGGGCAGAGAGCAGCGATAGGGGATACACATCATAAACTCACCCCCAGACAGGAATGTACAGAGTTGGAGAGCTCTACAGTCCTGTGTCTTTAGTTCCAAGGGTATGGAAGTGTCGATGGGTCCTTTGGTAATCGCACAGTTCTGTATCGGTTCCCGCCATGTGGAGCCATTTTTATACAGAAGTCAGTGTATTCACACAGCACAGATTGTTGTGTTTTCCTGTGTATCAATTTCTGTGTAAACCTGCATCCCGTTGTACAGTTTTATCGATGTATGAATTTCTGTGTAAAGCTGCGTGGCCTTGTAGAGTTTGGTTCAGGCTCTGTGGGTGTTGAGAGAGTTCGATGGATGTTTGGCTTTCTCTCCAGATGTGTATCTGTACAGGTATCACCGTGTGACCCATCAGACATTTAACTGTGTGAACCAAAAGGGATCTTTGTATCTTTCCATATGGAGAGCAGAGATGGAACAATCTGCAGGAAGCTTGTAACAGAATGTTGGGGTTTTGGGAGTTCTCCTGGGGTTTTCTTCTGTTAAAGGAATTTTCCCCATCCATGTTGCCACGGGGACAAATTACTGGGTGCTTAAGAAAAACAGAAAACCTGGCCATAGGGGTGGGGTGCATCTTGCTACTCTTTTTTTCACCTGGCTGTGTGGGCAGTCAGTCCCTGGCGTTTTGGATGACGGAGAGAGAGGCTGCTTCTTCGGCTGCTTTCCTTCTACCGGAGAGACCCCGGGATTCCCAAGCCCGCCTTCCCTGCCCCGCTGGGAGCCAGGCTGCGGCCGCCCTGCCGCTGCCATTGCTTCAAGCCTTCGCTGCTCTGTAGCCCGGCTCTCCCTGCCTGCCGAGACCTCCGGGGGTTCCCACCGCAGCTCCGGAACTTTGATACATCTTGTCTGCCATGCAGGATTTGTGCTCATCCCTGCTGTTCCAGCCTGCCGTTCCAGCCTGCCATTCCAGCCTGCTGTTCCCGAGGGTCCGGCTGGACATCGGGATCGGCTGCCCAGGGGGTTTTTGAAATCTTTGTTCCATCCCTTCCCGGGATCCCAGGCCGTCAGTGCCGTGTGCTCCCCGAGCTCGCTCCGGAGCGCCCCCTGCAGCCGTGGGGGAACCATCGCACCTGCCCTGCTCACCAGGAGCCGCCAGCGCCACTGCTGGCTGAGAGCAGAACTGCACCCAAGGGGAAACGGCCTGACAGCCAAGAAGGCTGGGACTGGGTTTGTGATTGTTTGCTGTTACTGCCATAGCTATTGCTGTTTGTTTGACTGGTTATACACATATAGATATATATTAGTAAAGAACTGTTATTCCTGTTCCTCATATCTTTGCCTATAAAGCTCCTTAATTTCAAAATTATAATAATTCAGAGGGAAGGGGGTTGCAATTTTTTTCCCTTCCATTTCAGGAGAGACTCCTGCCTTCCTTGGCAGACACCTGTCTTTCAAACCAAGACACTGGGAGCAACTGGGACCACAGTGGGGGCAAATGCTATCATACAGGGAGTGACTGGGTTCATACTGGAAGTGACTGGAGCCACATTGGACTCTTACTGAGAGTGAAAGTAACCATACTGGGTGTGACTGGGAGCCACTGGGACCACGCTGTGTGTGAGAAATGAGACAACTCTTAGTTAAAAATTAAAATAATTTATTAAAAATGGAAAAATTGAAAAATTACAAAAATTAGCAAAATATAAAAATTTGGGATCCTATGGCTCGATAGATGGTATGCCCCAGGAGCGCAGGGATTTTAGATCTTCTGGCTGAAACAGCACTAGAGCTCAGGTAGAGAAAAAGGACTTACAGTGCTAGGCTGGCTTTTGGCTGGTCCAAAAGCAAAAAAATATTTCTAAAGGCTCCTTAATAGGAGTAGGCTTTCCCACCACTATTTTTTTGTTTGTTTGTTTGTTTTAATAAATTGCATGCACTAATTCCCATCCATTTGCTGCAAATGATCCCCCAGGAAAGCTTCCACAAAGGGCCCCATAGCTGTGGCGGTTCTCTTCTAAAGCAGCCCAGGAACAGCTCCTGGGTTCAGGAGCAAAGCCTAAGCGGTTAGGAGCTTGCACTTCATTGCCAAGGGAATTGCTCTCTTGGCACACCGTCAAGGGTCACAGCAGAGAGCCAAGGCCTCTAATGGCAGGATTTGGAGCAAGAAAGTGCTTTCCCTCACTCCTGGGCAAGTTTTAGAAGTACTTGTGAGGCTCCCTGCCAGCCTGCAATTTGCAGGTTGTCTCGGCTGAAGCAGCAAGCTGAGGAAATGACAGTGTCCAATGCCACGCGCTCTCCCGTGGAGGGAACGCAACCCCTGCAGGTTACGTTGCAAATACTCTCCAGCCGCCAGCGAGTGCAGACACCCCCTTTTTAGCTGATGCTGTTGGCAGGAGCTTTAGCAAAGGAGCGGCACCTTAATGGCACTTTTGCTCCCAAATCTGCTTCATCACTACAAACGAGCATCAAGAGCAAAGTGAAGCAAAAGCCGTGTGATGGCTACCCCCAGGATAAACCTTTACTTACGAGTCAGGTGGGTCAGGAAGTAGCCGGAATACGCCACAGAAAAAACCGTGCAAACCGCGGCACAGACTTGCCCGATCATTCTAGCAGTGCTGTGCGGGTTTGCACACTGAATGCCACCCAGGGGAAAAACCAAGACTCCTCTCGGGGTGCAGGCCGTCTGCTGAGAACGCCTCAGTCACGAGGGTCCTCCTGCAGCGAGCGAGCCAAAGAGCTGCTCTGGACAAGGAGGCCTCGCGCGCGCCGGGACAACGTCGCGCTGACAGCACTGTGATGCGGCCCGGCTCCCTTGACGTCACAATAGCAGCCGCTCTGGCTCTGTTGGCGTAGTTACGCCCGGCAACCGAAATCTTCTGTACAGCTGACGCAAAAGAAAAGCCTGGGAAGATCTCCTCAGTCATAAAGCAGGAGAAAAAATCCTTACCGTCCATAAGCCAGTGCTCAAGGCATCCCGGGGTAACTCCGAAAATGCACCGATCCAGCAGGCCCCCAAGAAATCCAAGCAAACGTGGCTTTTCCTCCCCAAGGCTTTGACTAAAAGCAAGTGTGCTTGTTCCTGCTGGCATCTTTGTTGCTTCTGAAAGCCCTAACTGCTTTGATGACATTTAGGGGACAAAAGAAGCCAAGGAAATCAGTTTCCAGGAGTACTGCAGTGCGCAGTTGCTTCTTGAGCACGTAGGTGCATGCTGACCTTTGCTCGGACTCACTTTGGAGCCTGACCTCCCTTTCTGGCAGGGAGGTGTTGGCTTGTCTCCTGACACAAAGCTCCTCTCTTCCTGCTTGCTCTTTCTTTGGCACCTTAACGTCGGACAACATGCAGAAGAGCTGCGCGCTGATTCTCGGGCTGCCACAGTTTTGTTGTGTTGCAGCTCTGGCAGCAGCCTGCGGCTACCGCTCTGCGGTGGCCTGCAGGTGCCGAGCCCAAAGAAGGCCCGTTTCAAGCAGTCAAAAGCTGCAGCCTCACAGATGTTTGCCCAGGCTCCATGCTCCCTGTAAGATTCCTTGCAGACATTTGGATAGCCACATCCCAAAGAAAATGAGATGCAGTCATTCCCTTCTCTGTCAAAAGCTCCAGTTAAAGGCAGGAGCCAGCTTGAAAGAGGAGAGCAAGTACTGAGTGGGAGAGGGAAACGAGTGCATGCAACTCCTCTGGAAACCAACTCTGCTTGCCCATGCACGAATGACTCTGGGCTTAGCTCTCTTTTCTGGTGACTCAGCACAGACACGTCCTGTCTGCTGGGGGACAACTGCTGCAGTGTCTTTGAGGAGCTTCACACTGGGCTCTTCACACGTCGGATGCTGCGGGTGCCATTTGAAAATCGATGCAATGGCTGAAAGGCCCAGCTGCACCTTGAAATTCTGTTGCTGAAAAACTGCAGTAATTTACCAGGGTAATTCCCCCAGTTTGAAAGCGTCTCGTTTTCCCCATCTCCTAGAGAGCTAACGTCAACCAGCCAGTTGTAGAGCTTACAGAAGGAAGAATGAGGCCTTAGCAGGGAAAGCCGAGCGTAGGCCCTCGGACTCCCTTGAGCAGAGCGCGTTAGTGCCCCAAAAGGACCAGAGAGGGAAGCGTTTGGGGGACGTGCCATTTCAGCCCTCCTTGGCTCTTGGATGCCACGTGACCGCCAGGAAAGGGGAACAAGCGGGGCCTGCTCCCTCCTCCTGCCCCTCCCTGAGGGGCGGCTGGCGCTGGGGGATGCCAGGGCACGGGGGGCGGGTGGGGGGGCAACATCTCCGCAGGGCGGGCGGAGCGGGAGCGGCCACGGGGCGCGTGGGGCGGGGCAGGGCCCCTCTGTGAGGGGGGAGAGCCTTGGGCCGCTGGGAAGCAGCGCAAAGCCATGAACAGGACAGCCCGTCCAGAGCGCACGGCTTCGAAGGCGCTGTCCAGCTTAGGCCCAGTGTGGCAAGGAAGGGAATCTTCCAGGGTTCTGAAGGTTTTACAGCCTTTTATTGCCAGTCCTGCTGAAACCAAGGGCTGAAACCAAGGGTCTTCCAGCTACTTCTTCATCTTCATCTTCATCTTCATCTTCATCTTCATCTTCATCTTCATCATTCTGTCCTCCTGGTGACCTGTTCAGGCTGACAGCTCATGCCTGGTCCAGTTCTGCTGAGTCCCAGCTTTTTCTTTCATAGCTTAATCATCAGGATGACGATTGGTCCATTTCTAGCTCCAGGATAGTTCTCAGCTTCCCTACATCAGCAATACTCTACTCTTAGCTAAACAATGCTCCTTTAATGAAACTTTCTGGGGACTGGAGTCCTAACGAAAACCAGCTAAGCTAAGAAAATCTCAAAACCATAAACTTCCTAACTATGGAACAGCTAAATTATAAAACTCAGGGGATGGCCGAATCTTCTCTTAAATACGGTACATCCCCTCTTCACTCCTCTGGGCTGGCGGGGCACCAAGGCCTCCTCAGGCGCAAGCGTCTCCTCTCCAATCTTCCTGCACTTGCTTGGCTGAGATGATCAGAGCAGCCAGGCTGGAGGCAGGATCGCCTGAGGTCACAAATGGATGCTGCCCAAAGGAAAAACACAACCAAAAGGAACCATGACTTCCCAAGATCACGTCCAACAGGCTCAAGCAGGGCTCCTCTGCTACCAGGAAGACGCGCAAAGAGGACCGAGGGCACCATCTGCCCCTCCGCCTTCCGCTCCCGGACCTGTCTCGCCCAGGCCCACGTGGCCCACAGTCCTCTTCGGCCCTTCATGCAGGTGTCCACAGCTCGCAGGGCTTTTTGCCGCTTTGCTTTTTCTTACCTTCAGGAGTTCCTGGGCAGACCAGCGCCTGTCCTCGTCTGTCTGCAGGCAGCAGCGGAGAAAGTCGCGCAGGAGAGCCGAGTGGTGCCTGGGGTTTTGCAGTTTTGGGGCCCCGTTCCTTTCTATCAGTTCAAAAACCTACCAAAAAGGGAAGCGGACACTCTACCTGCTCCTTTCCTAGCCACAACAGCTCTCTCTGCACAGAGCCACACTTTGAAGCTGCACCTTACCCTGAGACGGGGTTCCCTCTGGTAAGGAGCTTCCCCTTCCACCATTTCCAGCCCCACGATCCCCAGTGACCAGATGTCCACTTTGGGGCCGTAGGCTTCTCCTCTCACGACTTCTGGCGCCATCCAGCTGGGAGTGCCGACGCTGGAGCTGCACTTGTCGTGCTCAGGGGTGAGCTGAGCACAGAGGCCAAAGTCAGCTGCGGAGAAAAACAAACCCTGTCAAAGCCAGCTACAACTGGCAAACCCAGCCAAAGAATTGCCCGCTCAAAGCCTGACAAGGCCACGGTGAATCTAGCTGGAAAAGCAGCAGTGCTCTGCTTCCGCGGGGCTGTAGCCAGGGAAACAAGGCATTGGCCTCTTCAAAAACGCCCTCAGGTTTGGCGCACTGGCCAAGCAGTGCTTCTGGAGAACTGGCAGTTACCCCAGAGCAGCCCCAGAGCGCATCCCGGGAACGCTGCGCCGGACCAAGGATACCCACCCAGTTTGACAGATCCGTCCGTGCTCACAAGAATGTTGCAGCTTTTGACGTCTCTGTGGATGACTCGGCGGGAATGAAGGAAATGCAGTCCTTGCAGGCACTGAGAGAGAGAGGAGAAAGGGAAGGGTGAAGGTTCAGGACCTGATTTCATCCCGCAAGAAAGGAACGGGCTGGACGAGAGTGACAGCTTTCTCAGGGAATTGGGAGCCAGGGCGCAGCATCCTAGTGCTGTCAAGAGGAAGAGCTTGCTGCTTCAACACTCTTACGCGTGTTCTATCTTTCCAAGCAAAGGCACATCTGAGCTTCCAAAAGCCCCTCCTCCCTTCGGTACGTAGCGCGTGCCCTTTGGCTGGGGGGCGGCATGGCAAAGATTTTCTTGGTAGCCTTGTGGCAGCAGAGGAGGAAGCAGCACGTTAGACCTGTTCCAGAATCCAACGCCATCTGGGCTGCAATGCTATCCTTTGAAGCTGAGGACATCTCCTTTGCCCTTAGCTTGAAATTCTGCCACCAGCGTTCAGGCTTGGAGCGGCAAGGAATGCAGGACACACAGACAGGCTCCAGGCAAACGTTGAGAGGCAAAGCTGGCAAGAGGAAACAAGTGCGACACAGCGAGCGAGCCAGCGAGCCAGCGAGCGCGAGCGCCCCAGCACAACGGCAGCACGTAAGAGTGCGAGAACGGAGCCTAGGAAGTGCGGGGACACTGGCAGGCAGTTGGCTTCAGATGTTCTTTCTTCTGCGTGTCGTGACAGCAACAGCAAAGCAAGGCCGTGAGCAAGAAATCTCTGCTGTTCTTAACCACCAGTTGACAAGGGCCAACAGGCCAGGGGAAGCACAAGCGGCATCCCTCACCTCCCGACAGACAGCGCCTATCTGTCCTTCCTCGAGGTACACTGCCCCGACTACATCATACAACGTGCCGCCGTCCATGAACTCCATCGCCAGCCAGAGCTCTCCATCGACCAGGTAGCTGAAAGAAGAAAAGCCCGGCATGGAGAGAGAGGACCTGGGCACAGCCCAGTCACCCGAGGGGCTGACCCAGCTTTCTGGAAGTGCTCTCCAAGCTGCATTTGCCAGAGGAGATTCTTGCAGACCAAGTGCAACCTCCTCCCACGCACTGGAGGAGAGAAATCCTAAACAGCTCCATTTTCTGCCAGTGACCAAAGGGGTTTGCCACTTTGGGCTTGCAGTATCCTAAAGGAACACTGACATGAGAATAGCCCCACCTGTCTAAGTAGGACACAATATTGGGGTTCCTACTGTCCCTCATGGCCACGATTTCATTGACAGCCAGCTCCTCGGACATCTCCTCTTGAAGAGCCATTTTCTTGATGGCCACCTAAAAGGACATTGAGAGACCGTTGACTTGAGAAGCCGCTCGTCGCACAAGATCCCCAGGAACACGCAGCGAGTGCTTGTGCAATGACGCAGCCCAGCTGTGCCAAAGGGCAGAGCTTAGGAGAAGGACCGAAGCCCGTCCCAAATGCCGTCTGCAGGCTGCTGAGCCTAGGCTGTGCTTCAGAGGAGCAGCCTCTGCCGCAGAGATGGAGCGGCCACCCAAAGCTCCAGCCAAGGCTCGCAGCCGCGGCGAAAGCGCTCCAGAGCTGCAAAATCTGCTGGGGGCATTGACACTTTACCTGTTGTCCTGTGCTGGCGTCGAGGGCTTTATAAACAGCTCCAAAACCCCTAGAAAGAAAACGGCAGCAGAAAAAGCCCTTTAGTCCCTGGCGGTGAAAGCCAGCCTAGGCGGGAGATCTCCCCAGGCTGCCTGGAGCATTTGGAAAACGCCTGGCTGCAGCGCCTCCCCCGCCAATAGCACAAGAGCCCAGCAGCCCTCTGCCACGCAGGGTGTCCAGGAGAAAACTGAGGCCCAGTGTGAACACCAAGGGCTGCTACAAATCTCCAAGGCACACGCCCGATTGCTTCCGTTCCCAGCCTAAGGGGGACCCTTTGGAAAAACTGGAGAAGAAGAACTTGGAAAACTCTGCCTTTGAGAAGTGTTATCTGCCAGCTCTCGGGTGACAAGGTGCTCTGGTAGGCCGGCAGGGGCGGGACATCTTCCAGGCCCTGCTCCTTGCTGCAAGCAAGGCAGACCTTGCCAGCACCAGGTTGTCTTTGATGATGCCTTCTGACTGCTCTGACTGAGCAGTCCTGAGAGGTGGCAGGAAGGTAAAGCCGGAGTCTGACCGTGTTCGCAGCTTGCCTGACTTCACGCTTGACGCTGCACCGGCCAAATGACCGGGCCCGTGGTTTTGCGTAAGGAGCAGGCGTCAGACTTACCCTCGTCCGAGTTCTTCAAACGCCGAGTATTTCCTCCTCGGCTCGCCCAGACTCACAATGCTCCCTGAAAGACAAAAGCAGTGCAAGGTGCTCACTTTCAAAGGGAGATGCCGCTCCCCAGACGATCCAAGATGCAGCCCCACTGTCGGGAGCTCTGTGCCCATTGCAGTCACTTGGCTTCCAGCCGCTGAGAACAGCGAGCGGGAGGGCCATCTTCTCTGCCTTTCAGCAGTTGGCCTTTCCAAGAAGGACTTCACGGCTCTCAAGCACAGCAGCTCATGTGATAAGCCAGAACGAAGGGCCTTTAGGAACTGGGCCCTCCGAGTTAAGGAAGGGCCTCCGCGGCCTCTGCAGTGGCACCTGCCGTCACCGGCAGGGCCACTTAGGAGAACAGTGTGCAGCAGTGAGAGGAGGAGCGAGAACAGTCGTAAAAAGGGCAGCCAGAGAAGAGCTGGGGCCCGAGAGCTCCCTGGGGCCCAGTCACCCGCTAGGTGCCAGCCTTCTGCTCAACAGAAACAATCTCTGCTTTTGTCTTTGGCACAGAGGGCAGCCCAGGAAAAGTCAAGCCAGTGCCAGCTGCCCTCAGAGGCAGCGGGAACACGCCGAGCGCTCTCTTGCTGCCTCAAAGCACAGCAACAGGTTCTTGGAGGGAGGCCTAAATGCCTCTGTGACACTAAAGCGAGGAGGAACTTCAGAGACCCGCAGAAAACACACCGCTCTGGCAGACCAGAAATACACCAGACGTACTCAGTCTCTTCAGGCTCTGCTCCTCTCTCATCTCCGGCTGCTGGGCTGGGCTGCTGAACGAAGTGCTGGCACGTGGGGGAGTGCTGGCTGCTGCAGAGCGCGCCGGTGAAGCGGCACGTTGGACGGCAGAGCGCGCGTCAAGAGAGAGCTGGGACAAGAAAGGATTGCCCGTCAGAAAGGCGGCTGGCACAGATGCCCTGCAGAGCACACGGCAAAAGGAAGGCTGTCAGCCACCGCCAGGCCTCTTTGGCTGGGGGGGTTTTGCATGTCCCCTTCTCAAAGGCAACGGGCAAAGCCCAAAGGCTGCTGTGATACAGCAGCACATGGCCAGGTTCATGCTACATTTTATCGATTTTCTGCAAGACCACTGCAACAAGGTATTGACGAGCTTGCAAAGATCCAGCAAGAGGTGGGAGCAGGGCCCCAGAGCCTTGTTGCTTTCCTCCTGCTGTGTTCCCCTGGGCAATGAAGTCACCCTCGAGTGGGCATGGTAGCGTCTGACCAGAAGGCCAGTCTGCTCTACGTTGTGCCTGAAGCTAATTGGTCCCTCCCAGGGGCCAGTGTCTCCTAAGTATCCTGCAAGGCTCTCAACTGAGTCTTTGGACCGTCTCTGTCCACTGACCACGGGGAGCCTGCACGGACACCGTGCACCGAGGGGCTCACTTCTACGCTGGCAACAATTGAAAGGCACAATGCTGCCTCTCGTCTGATCCCAAAGACATTCTCAGGCCCTCTCAGCGTCCCAGCAAAATGGCGCTCAAATGGGAAAGTTCAGAAGCCATTTGCCAGGGGTGCCTGGCCTGGCTGAAGCAGCACTACGTCATGGCAGGCACACAGCCCCCAGCATCTTCAGGCACGAGCGGCAAGGGCTGGCTCGTCAGAAACTTGAAGCTCGGCCCTCCACCAAAGGCAGTGCCAACCACAGGCGCCACTTACTGGCTCTGCACGTTCAGGCCGTGGATGGACACCAGCTGGAGGCTTCTTGTCATTTGGCTCCTCTTCCGCATCTTCCTCAGCAAGAGAGGGAGCCAGAGGAGCTGCTGACCCTGCTGGTGAGCCCTGCAGACAGACAGCAGTGAGAGGGACAGGGAGCAGCCAGTCCTTTAGGAGCTGCTTTCTTGTCAGCTCCGTAAGCTGCTTTCTTTTCACCCAGACTAAGGGGAAATCAGAAACTTTGATCAAAGTGGGATTCTGAGTCGTGAAATTCACCCTCTTAAGGTGGGCAAATTAGGTGGTGCTCCGTCTTGCTGTGCATTTGATCCTCCACCCTGGCTAGAATCAGCAAGACACCTTTGGCCTGCCACACTTGCCTTTCATCTCTTGAAAGGCTCTTCAATGGAAAATTAGGAAAGAGCCAGTGCTCCCTTTGCTGCTGCTGATGCCAACACCGACTTGGCCTTTCTTTCCGCCTCCCAGGCTGGCACTCTACACTCTACCACAACAGGCCAAGCTCACAGCTTGCCGCACAATTCTTACATGCCAGCAAGGTCAGAGGTTCCTTTGCCACTCACCAAAGGACGGGCTTGTCTCCATCCGCGTGTGAGGTGACCTGCAGAGAGCAAGGCAAAAGGAACCAGATGCCGTTAGAAAAGTGCCTGTGCTGGGGAGTCCCACAGGACAAGTCAGTCCCAACAGAGAGCATTTTCCTTTCCCAACATCCCTCCAGGAGCAACACAAGATTTTCCCACTGCAAGCAAGAGAACAACAAGGACACTATACTAGGCTCTCTCTACTTTTGTCGCTGAAGAAACAGAAACACGATCACAGAAATGCCAAGTGGCCTTTAAGTCAGAGCTTCTGTTCTGCCCAACAGCTCAAGCAGCTTTTTCCTCTTCTCTTTTCTGCAACCTTTCTTTTCTGGTTTTTTGTTGTTGTTGTTGTTGTTGGGTTGTTTTTAATTTGGTTTTTGTTTGTTTGTTTGTTTTTTAAATAAATTGCATGCACTAATTCCCATCCATTTGCTGCAAATGATCCCCCAGGAAAGCTTCCACAAAGGGCCCCATAGCTGTGGCGGTTCTCTTCTAAAGCAGCCCAGGAACAGCTCCTGGGTTCAGGAGCAAAGCCTAAGCGGTTAGGAGCTTGCACTTCATTGCCAAGGGAATTGCTCTCTTGGCACACCGTCAAGGGTCATAGCAGAGAGCCAAGGCCTCTAATGGCAGGATTTGGAGCAAGAAAGTGCTTTCCCTCACTCCTGGGCAAGTTTTAGAAGTACTTGTGAGGCTCCCTGCCAGCCTGCAATTTGCAGTTGTCTCGGCTGAAGCAGCAAGCTGAGGAAATGACAGTGTCCAATGCCACGCGCTCTCCCGTGGAGGGAACGCAACCCCTGCAGGTTACGTTGCAAATACTCTCCAGCCGCCAGCGAGTGCAGACACCCCCTTTTTAGCTGATGCTGTTGGCAGGAGCTTTAGCAAAGGAGCGGCACCTTAATGGCACTTTTGCTCCCAAATCTGCTTCATCACTACAAACGAGCATCAAGAGCAAAGTGAAGCAAAAGCCGTGTGATGGCTACCCCCAGGATAAACCTTTACTTACGAGTCAGGTGGGTCAGGAAGTAGCCGGAATACGCCACAGAAAAAACCGTGCAAACCGCGGCACAGACTTGCCCGATCATTCTAGCAGTGCTGTGCGGGTTTGCACACTGAATGCCACCCGGGGGAAAAACCAAGACTCCTCTCGGGGTGCAGGCCGTCTGCTGAGAACGCCTCAGTCACGAGGGTCCTCCTGCAGCGAGCGAGCCAAAGAGCTGCTCTGGACAAGGAGGCCTCGCGCGCGCCGGGACAACGTCGCGCTGACAGCACTGTGATGCGGCCCGGCTCCCTTGACGTCACAATAGCAGCCGCTCTGGCTCTGTTGGCGTAGTTACGCCCGGCAACCGAAATCTTCTGTACAGCTGACGCAAAAGAAAAGCCTGGGAAGATCTCCTCAGTCATAAAGCAGGAGAAAAAATCCTTACCGTCCATAAGCCAGTGCTCAAGGCATCCCGGGGTAACTCCGAAAATGCACCGATCCAGCAGGCCCCCAAGAAATCCAAGCAAACGTGGCTTTTCCTCCCCAAGGCTTTGACTAAAAGCAAGTGTGCTTGTTCCTGCTGGCATCTTTGTTGCTTCTGAAAGCCCTAACTGCTTTGATGACATTTAGGGGACAAAAGAAGCCAAGGAAATCAGTTTCCAGGAGTACTGCAGTGCGCAGTTGCCTCTTGAGCACGTAGGTGCATGCTGACCTTTGCTCGGACTCACTTTGGAGCCTGACCTCCCTTTCTGGCAGGGAGGTGTTGGCTTGTCTCCTGACACAAAGCTCCTCTCTTCCTGCTTGCTCTTTCTTTGGCACCTTAACGTCGGACAACATGCAGAAGAGCTGCGCGCTGATTCTCGAGCTGCCACAGTTTTGTTGTGTTGCAGCTCTGGCAGCAGCCTGCGGCTACCGCTCTGCGGTGGCCTGCAGGTGCCGAGCCCAAAGAAGGCCCGTTTCAAGCAGTCAAAAGCTGCAGCCTCACAGATGTTTGCCCAGGCTCCATGCTCCCTGTAAGATTCCTTGCAGACATTTGGATAGCCACATCCCAAAGAAAATGAGATGCAGTCATTCCCTTCTCTGTCAAAAGCTCCAGTTAAAGGCAGGAGCCAGCTTGAAAGAGGAGAGCAAGTACTGAGTGGGAGAGGGAAACGAGTGCATGAAACTCTTCTGGAAACCAACTCTGCTTGCCCATGCACGAATGACTCCGGGCTTAGCTCTCTTTTCTGGTGACTCAGCACAGACACGTCCTGTCTGCTGGGGGACAACTGCTGCAGTGTCTTTGAGGAGCTTCACACTGGGCTCTTCACACGTCGGATGCTGCGGGTGCCATTTGAAAATCGATGCAATGGCTGAAAGGCCCAGCTGCACCTTGAAATTCTGTTGCTGAAAAACTGCAGTAATTTACCAGGGTAATTCTCCCAATTTGAAAGCGTCTCGTTTTCCCCATCTCCTAGAGAGCTAACGTCAACCAGGCAGTTATAGAGCTTACAGAAGGAAGAATGAGGCCTTAGCAGGGAAAGCCGAGCGTAGGCCCTCGGACTCCCTTGAGCAGAGCGCGTTAGTGCCCCAAAAGGACCAGAGAGGGAAGCGTTTGGGGGACGTGCCATTTCAGCCCTCCTTGGCTCTTGGATGCCACGTGACCGCCAGGAAAGGGGAACAAGCGGGGCCTGCTCCCTCCTCCTGCCCCTCCCTGAGGGGCGGCTGGCGCTGGGGGATGCCAGGGCACGGGGGGCGGGTGGGGGGGCAACATCTCCGCAGGGCGGGCGGAGCGGGAGCGGCCACGGGGCGCGTGGGGCGGGGCAGGGCCCCTCTGTGAGGGGGGAGAGCCTTGGGCCGCTGGGAAGCAGCGCAAAGCCATGAACAGGACAGCCCGTCCAGAGCGCACGGCTTCGAAGGCGCTGTCCAGCTTAGGCCCAGTGTGGCAAGGAAGGGAATCTTCCAGGGTTCTGAAGGTTTTACAGCCTTTTATTGCCAGTCCTGCTGAAACCAAGGGCTGAAACCAAGGGTCT